>NW_006912070.1:0-225148 GCF_000523435.1 Bipolaris zeicola 26-R-13
CTTTAGATAGTATTTAATCTACTATCTTAATATATATGAGTTTTATTTAGTTGTGGTAGAGCTGTACACGTAAAGAGGTGCGCAAAGTTGGTGGGGTGGCCCGCTCGCTTGTATGGCCCGCTCGCTTGTAAAACACGTTAACTCTTGTAGATAAGGACCTATGAGTTTCCACCACACCTACTTTCTTTGCTTGTTGGACACAGGGTGTTGCACAATTTCCTGTCGAGGACAGTAGCTGGTTTCATGGAATCAGAACAATAGCAGTTTGGTCCTTGAAGCGCGAAGTGTGTGTATGAATGGCACTTTTGTACACAGTAGTAGTTGTCGTTAGAACCTAGGTTGAGGGAAGAAACCCTATCTGGTAAAACATCCTCATCTTGGTAGCAACCATACCAATGCCACATTTTGTCAATCTTGTTAAGTTTGTCCGAGAGGCTTGCCTTCTCCTTTTCATGAGAATCCTTCGCTTCGAGCATCTCGGTTTTCAACTGCTGCTCGCGCAGCAATGCATCGTTGAGTTGTGCAGCCGATGCGTGCTCGCGATCCAGACACTAATTCTTCTCTGCCTCACAATCATTGCAAGAGGGAGTTCCGCGAGAAGAATGAGGGAGCGTCTCGTCGAACATGACGCCGTTGCTACAGGTACAAAAGCAGGTCGGCTTCAATGACAGATCAGTGCATGCGAGGGAGGGCTTGGCATCTAGATTTATGAATTGGTCGGACCGGAAATTTTAATTGTTTCTTTACATACTCATCATTGGCAAATTTGTAAGAGTCGTTTAACATGTCCATGAAACCCAGATTTCATTGCATAGAACCCATGTCAGGCGGCATAGAACCCATGTCAGGCGGCATAGAACCCATGTCTGGCTGCATGTCTGGCTGCATATACCCCATATCTGGTAGCGGAGCGCCATCGCCTTATTCCGTGCCGTAGCAATAAGCCGTAGTAAACAGTGTGAACATGAAAGAGTTTGAAGAAGCCCTCATCGTGAATAGTTGGTTGGAATAATGTGATTGAAATGTTGTAAAAGACTATCAAGGCGTTGAAGAGTAGTGTAGTGCAACAAAGTGTCCTACAGCTTTGTCTTTATAGATCTCTCCGTTTATTTGGTTTTTTAGCACTTTGGCCAAGATCAGCCAATTCGGATCTCGTTGTGGTTCTTTCAGGTGGACGCAAGGATTGCATACGCGATTTGCATGGTTAGCTGTAGCAATGCACGATACACGTATAGCCTTGTACTACGTACAAATCCACCCTGTGGTGGGTTAGTAAATGTCTATAGAAAGGACTTGATTCGCACGGTTGATTTACCCATACATGTCTAGCCTATTCAGGAAGTACGTAGTTCCCACTTTCCGCGTCTTTCAGTCTTTCCTGTCAAAGATGGTCCGGAGGATTGCATATTTTGCTAGGATGTACTTTCTAAGAAGGCCCCCGCAGTCCTGTTACCATTAAGAGTTCAACTACCCATGTTCCGTGGAGCAGGTATAACTTCCATGGAAAAGCGGGCACCAATCACTATTGGCTCAACTCCTTGGGAAATGGCTACTTAATGAGTGCCTATAGTGAGCAAAATATCTCTGGAGACCTT
Organism: Bipolaris zeicola 26-R-13; assembly: GCF_000523435.1. NCBI lineage: Eukaryota > Fungi > Ascomycota > Dothideomycetes > Pleosporales > Pleosporaceae > Bipolaris > Bipolaris zeicola. The sequence continues at coordinate 1,596 of NW_006912070.1, forward strand.
GCTGCAATCTTACCAAGGACGGGGGAATGGAGTGCTTTTTATGCTATGTAATATTTATGCTGGGGCTAGATGCTGAATATTTTTCATGCACTGACAGAGATATGTGGAATAGAGTAATACTGTTATGTCATTGCGCAAGCTTTGTGCTAGGTACAACCATGTTTCTCTCACTTCCTATACTTGCTATTGTCAGCCTGTTCGTACTTGGCAAGTGCGAGTATTACTTATTGAAGATACAGCCGAAAAACTCTTGTGCAAACGAATCCTGGGTTGTCGAGTTCCAATACAAAAAAGAGTAATTCATTTGCGTGTGGCTGTTTTCTTCATGTAGCTGATGGAAAAGTGAATTTTTCCTTCTAACCAATATAATTGGACAAAACCCACAGTCCACACCCATCCGGCTGGTGCAAAGGCTGTTTGATGGCAAGGCCGCATGAGGATGGGAGCAGACGCCGTCTCCAACAATAGCTCCAGCCACCTGACGCGTCAATCCAAGAATACTACTACTGTACAATACTAGTCACCACGGCAGTCAAAAAATTACTAGATTCTCGAATACAATCAGTCGCACATGCTTTGGCGGATAATCACGTCGCAATACGTTGGATACTGTGTAATCTAGAAAACGGTTTGTAGAAACTACTACCAACATATGACTGACAAAATTGCTCATTCCCTCGCTTAGAATACCATTTATTCTTGTCAATAGCCAAGATTTTTTTCTACAGTTTTGAATGGCTATGCGCCTACGACAACGGCGGGGCTCGGTAGTACCGACAGTAAGTAGGCTTGGCAGCTGAACATTGTCGGTCCACAGCTGAATCTTTAACACCCGTTAGTACTAGTATACAAAACATTCCGTTTAGCTTCAGCTCCATGCCTTCAGCTGTATTACTTCCTGAACGATGATAGAGATGGCACTACTTCAGACGTCGTCATGTACACCGTCTTTTACAATGTGCACAACCAATACAGTGTAGCAACCACACTCAGCTCGGCGGATATATGAAAGATGTGGCTACAGCTGAAATCCTTCAGGATGACTGGCTTGACCAACTGGACATGGGCAGATTCAACCCGGAGTATGCGATGTACGTTTTTTGTACCTCCTTGTGAGGACGTTTCGCAGGGGATCAGAAGCAGCATAAAGGATACATGCTCGCACGATACCTAGGTTTCTCTCATCACCATCCCAAGCTGCATCCTCGGAAGCTCAGCGCTTGTCGCTAGAATCCTTTTCATCATCTCCATACGATCTTTAGTCAAGACCAAGCCTTGGATTTTGCCGTCTCGACCGTCGAGGCAGCCCGAGTATATTTATAATGGCCGCAACTTCCCTAACCTTACTTGCCCTCGCAACTACTCTAGTCTCCGCCACGACAACATGGAGCGAAAACCTCGTTCTCGCCGACTGCGGTATTGGCCTGGGAGTAAATGGCGGCTCTACATCACGCGAGATGATGTACTACTCCAACATAGCCTGGGGCGCCCCGACATACATGGCCAATGTCCCGTGGGACGGCTCGTACCCTTGGCGACCAAGCGGCGTGTCGCAGACACTCCCTAACGGAGATAAATGGACAGTAGTAATCGACAACAACGTTGGAGATCCAAATGTCGCGGGGTTCGCTTGGCACACATACGATCCCAATACCCTGACGTGCTTCAGTCGACACTTGGATGGACTCTTTACTCTGGCCGATGGGAAAAAATGTAGCATGGCGTACATCTGTAATCATGCGCCAGCAGGCCCAAAACCTCCCATGCCACCACCAGCACCAGCACCCGCTCCACCGTCGTCTCCGCCGCGACTGGATGAGAACGCAACGCCTGGCGCACTAAAATACCAACCCGTCATCGACTTTGACAAGTCAGCCTGCTACAACACCATGGCCATCACGCGCAGCGGCCAGTTGAACAGCGGCCTGGAACTCGGGCAGGGCAACTGCCGCACACTGGACCGGCTATCCAACAGTAACGTTTACGTACGCGAGAAGTGCACTGATGATGGCTGGTGCTTCTACATATACGGATACTACGCTGAGAAGGACGAGGGAGGCAGTCTAGCCAGTGGACACAAGCACGACTGGGAGCACCTGGTTGTGTGGACTCTGCACGGCGAGGCCAAATACCTCGGATGGTCGCACCACGGGGACTACTCAGTCGACTGGGCACACGCAATAAGATGGGAGGGCAGTCATCCCAAATTCGTCGTTGAGCGCGATAGAGGCACTACGCATTGTTTCCGCAAGGCGACTGAGTCGGAACCACCGGAGAACGCGACGGGGAAGTGGGTGAGGTCGCCCTTGGTCAGTTTAGAGAGGATGAACGGGGGACTCAAGGATAAGATGCTAGGGAATAACTGGGGTTCGGCCCATATGGATCTGAAGGATGACAGGTTTGATCAGGCGTATTGGGCTACTTGGAAGATGGCGAAGGCGCTTGATAATCTGGGGCCTCCACGGCCGGATCTTCCCGGCCCCCCGCACCGGGAGTTGTAGAGGCGGGGGGGTATGGACAGACAGGGCGAGTTTGTGGTGTGGGTACTCGAGTATAGTATGTATGTAGATAATGAGATGTAGTAGTAGAAATGCGACGAGATGATTAATAGAAGCCCGTCACGCCAGTCTCCACAAGACTGCCGTGCACGCGTCATTGGTTGATATGATTGGTAATCTGACTCGACGACTGAGCCGACAACGACAGAGGATCGGATATAAATGTCTGTGTTACCTGAACATGAACAGCTCTGAACTTCATTCTTTGATACAAATATAATGTCTTCCCAGCGCAACTTGGAAAGCGCTGGCGCAGCAGACGAGCGTGCGCCCTTGCTCGCGCATGCTGACGCGCCCGATTACACGTCTGTACCTCGAGAAGGTGACGATGAACCCCAAGTACCCGACGAAGAGGTATCGTGTACCTGGCAGTACGTATGGAGAGGGCTGCTAGCCTTGGCCGCAACGCTCATAATCGTTGTGTTTGTCAAGGCATGGATAGACGCCGACGACGTCGATGTACGTAACCCCTAGTAGTAGTACCAGCCAGCCCATGTCCACACCCCCAAAAGGCTCACCACATATACCACAGTTCGACCTCAAAGGTGCCCTAAAGCGGGCCCTGGGCGGCGGACTCAGCGGCGCCGCAGCCATGATTCTCCAGGTGCTGCTCCTCATGCCCATCCGCACAATTATGAACTACCAATACCGCCACGGGACTTCGACCACCACCGCCACCAAAACCCTCTACCGCGACGGCGGCATCGGCCGCTACTACCAAGGCATGGGCGCAGCACTCTTCCAGGGACCCATTGCACGCTTTGGCGACACAGCCGCTAACGCCGGTATCCTCGCCCTGCTGCAATCCAACGGGTTCCTCAAGCAACTGCCATCCCCCATCCAGACAATCTTCGCCTCTGCCTGCGCCGCAGCCTTCAGAATGCTCTTAACCCCCATCGACACCCTCAAAACCACCTTACAGGCCCAGGGCCCTAGCGGCTGGCGCATCCTCCGCAACCGCATCAAGACGGATGGCATCGGGAGTCTCTGGTGGGGTGCCTTTGCCACCGCAGCCGCCACCTTTGTCGGACATTACCCCTGGTTTGCAGTCTACAACTTGCTTTCCGAGACTATCACCGAGCCGCCTAAAGAGCAGATCGGGTGGTGGCTGCTGCGCGCGGCGTTTATTGGCTTCTGCGCGTCTGTTACGTCTGACACTATTTCTAATTCTCTGAGGGTCGTCAAGACGTATCGGCAGGTCAATGACACGCGGATTTCGTATACGGAGGCTGCGAGGAAGGTGATTAGACAAGATGGGCGACTGGGCCTTTTTGGCAGGGGTTTGAAGACAAGGATTATTGCGAATGGGTTGCAGGGGATTTTGTTTTCGATTTTGTGGAAACTGTTTTTGAAGATTTGGGAGGAGAGAACGGGTTAGAAGTGTGGTGGAATAGAAGGATTAGAGGGTGAGTGGCTGGGATGGATATATCGTTGTGCGTGAAACGAAGTCGCTGGACCTCGTCCCCGTCACTCTCCAGTAGAGCCTTGACATCTGTCATTGCACCCTCAATCTTGGGGCAGAAACATGTATATATGTATGTAAGGTGGAGCTCCGGATATCTTCCTATGCATAGACGTATTTGTGCGCTTGGTAGGTATGCCTTCGAGTTCTTATAGTAGCATCACTCAGGTCCCTAGCACCATCAGCATAGTAGGCGACGACATAGACACATTTTAGGTTTAAATATCTTATAGAGAGAGCTCTGCATCCATCATCACATCGTTGCTTCACACTGCTTATATCTGCCTTTCTACTCCCATATTGTATTTTTTTTTGACTGTCATTTCCACTACAACCCATCGACAAGATATCTCCCACCAGTTCTCCAAAACCATCATATCCTTTCCCAATCGCCATCTCATAGCCTTCCTTATTCCAACACCAACTCCATCTCCTAGCACCTCATCCCAAACCCCTCCTCAATCCCACCATCCCTCACTCCTCAACCCTCCTCTTAAGAATCTCCCTACTAATTCCCCGTAGAGTCCCCACAAAGCAATACTCAAACCCCTCCGCATGCAAATCATCCAAAACAACAGTCCCATCCCTCTGATACGCCGCAAGCTCCTCCACACTCAACTTCGGTACATACACCCTCCCGTTCTTCCTATCCTCCAGCAATTTACTTAGCTTCTCTCGTTCCTCGCCTACTTTACTCCCATCATAGCGCAACTTTCGATGCATCGATCCCATGGTACGCGGCGTCCACTCACTCGCTCCTGCGGCGACTGCCCCATCTTCTCTTTCTTCGAAGGCTTTGCGCTTGAAGAATGTGTTAAAGGTTTCCAAGATGGGTACGCGTCCTGGGAGCTTGATTACCGCTCCGGCTTCGATGGCGCCGCGTAGCTTGGCGTGGAAGAGGTCGAGCCATGCGACTTCTTCGGCGGTGTAAGGCCTCCATATGTTGTTGGAAGCTGTCGCGTGTTGTGTGAAGACTGGATCGGGCTCCTGAAGGTCGCCCGCGTCGTCTGTCTCACGGGCGAGGTATTCGTGTGAGGTTTTGGGTCGTTTGGGAGTACGTTGTAGAACACTGACGGAAGACGATGTGACTTCCTGTCCATCATCAGTAGTAGAATTCTCCTTTTTTCGGTGTTAGCTAAGTCTTCTTTTTGTTGTTTGAGAAGATAGGTACCTCGTGTGCACTGTTGATATAGTTGAAGTAGCCGTAGTGGTCAAAGTACTTTTCGTCAAAGTCTGGATCGATTGGTTCGTCATCAAGGGCGTTGTGAGGACTGTACTTCAGATCGGACTTCCCATGGGCCCAATCCTTGACCGATTTCCCAGAGGTCTCATTGATGGGATTCCAACCTGAGATGTGAAAAGCACCAGCTGTGTGACGAATGACCTTGGTTTTGCATGCATCGTCAAAAGGTTCGCTTTTGTCGTTGTTGTTATCCATTTCGAAGAGATTTTGGCTGAGCAGCGCCATACTGGATGATACGCAGATGTAGCAGCTACTGTTGAGTACGTTATTCAATATATGCAGATAGAAGCAAAGCCCTTCAAATTTTACCCAGGCGTTATAGACGAAACCACCGGTAGAGTGAATACATCTGCGGTGTATTGCCGAAAGGGGTTACTTCATCCTCACCAAGCAGGTGAACTGAGTGATAATTGGTGATTAGCAAGTAGAATTCACGCTCGTGTCCAGTCAACCACGCAAAGACAACTTTCAAACTCATCATAGTGTAAACTGTGGATCTCAAGGTTCATTTCCACAGTCAATACGGTGCGTTGACGGACTTTACACCCCCCGTCTATTGTTTCCACGTTAAAGCAACATACAGGAAGCGATATACTTTTGCTTTCTTGCATTTCTAGCTATTTGACTACACAATCATGGAAAGGCAGTCACATCGAGTCTTCTGAAAACATCTCGTACATGTATTTGAATTGAAAGGCATCGTTCTGTTCCCCACAATGGCGTATCTTTGGCCTGTTAGACTCAACTAAGCCGTTGTGCACAGGTCATTGTCTTTCACTCATCTAGCTTTTTGGTATGAGTGCTTCTGCCTAAAAGGTGCATTGTTTACAATCAACGCCTTTCACTCTGAGCTCCCAGTGATGAAATGAATCATGTACCACGGAAATTTTGCTTTCTCTGTGCTATATTATAACCATATCTTAATTGCCTGTAAGCTTCATAGCATCATATTCCAACTGATATTGAGCTCATGATCGTTTTCCCGAACTCTCGACTATCCAGGCATTCGTATCATCGAGCATTCACTCAAACCTACATTGGAATACTCCATCGCCATGGCGCCCAAACAACAAGACGAAGACCCAGAGAAAAACGCTTACAAGAAACTGAGCATGAACGGCGTCCTGAGGCCTATGGCAAAGAGAGCTGGGTTCAAGAACTTTAACAGGTGGAATCAGGATCAATTGGTGGACATCTTTCTGGAGTACGATCGGGTAAACCAAACAAGGATCCGTGATCTTCCAGAAGGATACATCGCGAGTTCCGCCGATATTGATGCGCAGCATGCTCTAGTAGATCGCTTGATCAAAGGGAACAAACTCAACCCTCCTGTTCCTAAACGAAAAAACGAGGATGACATGGAGACAAGAAAACTCAAGCGTGCAAAGGTTTCATCCGGGGATGACGACCATGTCTCATCCTCAGACAGTGGAAAATCCAATGACAAACGCGCACCTGGAGGTGTCGCAGGCACTAAAGGAGTTTCTAAGACAGGTTCCAAAGCGATTAGAGTACAAGAGAAGTCCAAGCAGGTAAAGAAGCCAGCTACAACCAAGCCAGCTGCAACCAAGCCAAGATCCCGTCAAGCATCCACTCGCAAGCCTCCACAAAATAAAAAGAACATGGACGTTGGAAACCCCCAAGATACAGAATCACAAGACCCTTCGGCTTCAGCCGCCCATCAACCCTTTGTGGCGCCAGGCGCAAATCCAGGAGACGACGACGACAGCTCTGACAGCGACGGGTCCGACTCTGGAGATGATAATGGAGACGATGCAGTTGACGGCGAAGACATCGAGGAGAGCGTCGAAGATCCCGAGGTCGAGGAAATAAGCAAAGCACCACCTAAGAGCGTAGCTATATCCATGAGCATAGCTACATCCACGAGCAAGGGCAAGAGCATATCTAAGGGCAAGGGTCAAGCCGAGGTCAAGCCTAAGCCCCTTGGATTGCACCACGGAATTCGCAAAATCGGTAGGTTTACTAGCTCGGACTGGGACCCTCTCGACGAGAGCATCCCAAACAGTCGACTTACGTGGTACGAACAAGAGCAGCGCTTTCGCGCGCAACAAGAAAAGGCACGCAAGGAGGCTGGGGAAAAGAGATTGCCACACAACGAAGGAGAGGAGCTGGAAGAGGAGCCGAAGAAGGAGTGGGATTGGAAGAAACAGTTGCGTAGAAGAGGATAGGCGGTGCGTGCTGGATCTGGTATGGGTGTTGCATGGATTGGGCTATCTCGCCAAGAATGATAGGTTGTTTCGAGGGCTTTGTTTTTTGTGCTTAATGGGGGTTTTTCGATAGTAGTAGTACTAATCCGGCGATTGTACAACGGCTTTGTTATTGGTGTTGTTGGCGCGTGCTCTTCTCATTGCAGGTGTTCTTTGTTTTCCCAATTGTCGAATAAACCATTTTTTGTACGTGATACATATACAGACCCCTCATCTGAGCAATGTTGTGGATGTGCAGATATTCCAACTTTGGTTGTGGACATTGCGTCCTAATACGTACAATCGATAATTTTGTCCATTTCTGTTTCATCATCTTTCCAAAACCATCACATTCTGTGACGAACTCCGAAAAGGAGTTGATATTCACACCATGTCATCAAGACGGCAAACAAAAAAAGACAGAGAGCTTGAAGAAGCGCGAAAGATGATAAGAGGGGAAGGCTATCCACGAGCAACAATTCTCAGTAAAGAAACTACTCTCGAATCGCTAAAGGAAGAGTTAAAAAAACACCGGGACGATCAAGTAAAAACCCGCCGTGCACTTCCAGATTTGATAAGACAGAAAACCGAGTTGTTGAAAAAAGGCGACACGAAGGCATTGGGTGTTTGGCAAGAGAATAAGGAAAACAAAAGGGTCACGCGCAAATACCGCACAAAAGAGCATGATGATTTCACCCGCACTCAATCGCTCCTCGAAGACTTTCTCTACTTTCAAAACCATTTGCATCGACAAAACAGATACTCTAAAATCAAAATGAAGGAGACACGTGGTTGGCACCTTGACAGTGTGAATTCCAACAGTGGGCAAATGAAACCGGAGGGTCGCCAGGACATACTAGATGCATTTGACAAAGCCAAAATAGGCGGGCCGCGTCATCGCAATGGATTTTTGGATTGGGATGGTAATGAGGTTAATGAAAGGGGATCAGATCAAGAGCCCAGGCCAATTCGGTTTAACGAGTTGCATCTATGGACACCAGCATGTCGACGGATGCCGGTCGGATTCAAAGCCACAAAAAATATGTCAGTTGAAGCTACCGATCTCGTGCTGGATATAGACAATATTCGTCAGAAGTGGCAGCGTATCGAAGAGGCGGAAATTCCAGAGAGAGGCAAGGAAGGCTTTCCGTACCGAACACACATGGAAAGAAGGCAGCAGGAGCAAGCGCTCTACAGGAGTGAGCTGGGGGACTTGAGGCCTACGACTGCAAGCTTGCACCTCAAGAAAACGCTAGATGACGTGAAACTCCAGGATAGATTCTGGGACATCCAAGTACTAGACGGTGTCTTCATTTCCGCATTAGAGTCCTCGTACGACTGGCGTACATCATACGATCTACTTGGACCGGTGAAAAGTGGCATCTACGCAAACTTCACCGTCAGCGACGAACGGGAGACAATAGAACCAGAGCCGCCCGAAGACGACCTCGACACCAATGACGAGGAGCAGCCCGAGGAGCAGCCCGAGGATCAACCCGAGGATCAACCCGAAGCATCTCAGACCCTCGAAGAACCCAGCAAAGAACAAGAACAATGCGCATCCACCGCCCCAGAACCCAACCGCTCAGTCCCCAAGAAGCGCAAACGAACCGTACACCTAGACTACCTCTACCCACGCTCCGAATTCTTCAACCCCCCACCCCCCAAACGCACCAAACACGCCCCTTGCAACCGTCCCCTCACCTTCTCCACGCCCCTCCTCTCAACTCCCTGGACCGAAGAAACCCCCGGACGCCGCGAATACCACGTCGCCCACCTACTCTCCCCCTCCTCCCCCGTCGACTCACCACCCCACACCCCGATCTCCCGGCCAGCCCCCACCAGCATCCCCGCGCCCTTCCCCAACGACGAAGTGAGTCCAATCGACCAAGCAGCGCAGCGGCGCTGCACGCACGAGCCAGAGCGATGCAGAGCGTGGTGGAGCCACGCACCCGACGACTGCTGGATTGTGGAATCCGCGGCTGTGGTGCGCCCGCGGAGTCCGGTTTTGCACCCAATTCTCGAGATTGAGGGGCCCGAGGGCGAGTTTTTGGTGCCGGAGGGGGCGAGGAAGGTGTATGAGGGGCGTGTGGTGGATCAGTATGGGGTTATGGGCAGGGAGTGGCCGAGGGTGGGGGTTAGGGTGCCGTATGAACCGATGGGGTTGGATGGTGTTGGGGTGGGTGGGAGCGAGGATGGGGAGGAGGAGGGGAAGGTGGTGCGTGAGTATCGTGCTATGGCGGCGCCGGTCATTCCGTTGGTGGAGAGGGATGAGGAGGAGCTTGTTGGTGTTGCTGGTGAAGTGGATGCTGGTGGTAGTGCTGGGTATGAGAGCGATGGGTCGGACTACGATGGCGATATATTTCGTAGTATGTATATTTCAGGGCGTATTGGCAGTTCGACTCAGGCACCGGGATCGTAGCCGAGTCAGGTGGAGCGAGTGGCGGAGTCTTAGTAGCCATGTTTTGACATTGAGTTAGTTTTACGGGGTTGATACTTATACAATTTTGTTTCTTGTCACGGACATCAGCAATGTAATCTAGTCGATTTAATTCATTCCCAGTAATCTGAATTATTGATAAAGTAGACTCATGTAAGCAACACTGTTGAATGAGAAACCAGTGAGACATTGTGCAGCCAGACCCCCTTTCTTAACAATACCATCACTTCCTACCACCACTGATTTCCGAAGTGTCTCACCTCGGCACCGTCAGGATATTCTGATCCTCGCCCAGATACACTACTCGCTTCTCTCTAACTTTGTTTCCTCCAGTCCCGCACTCCATCCTCCAATACGCATCAATCTCCATCTTGACGTCCAATGCCCTTCTGCCCGTCTTTGTAGCTATAGCCCTCGCTTCAGCAACAGTAGGCGGTGTTTTTGGATCCGAGCATTGTCTGCCATCAAGCCAATACAGGTACGCGTGTCGAGCGAATACGAGCTCGCCAACAACCCAGGAATCAAGATCTTCAGGGTTTTGGCCTGGAAGGATACGTATGTCGTATGTCTCGTCTACACGGCTTGGGGGTTGTAGAGTTATGATGTCGAATGGTGGCTCACCAAGACCGAGAGATTCAATGATGCGCTGATTATGAATTATGATATGGTTAACAGGTCCTTTGTCGAGATCGCCGGTTACCTGGGTGATTTCGTTGGACTGGTTACGGTGCACCCACATGGCAGTCATGAGTGTTGAGGGGTAGTAGTCGGCTTGGACCTTTTGTATACGTCTCAAAGGGAAGTCTCTGGGGTTCTGAATTGGGACTACTATGCAAGCACCATGGACTTCCTCGTCGTAAGTAGTGTCGCTTGGCTCGAGAGTGGATGATGAATCCAACGGTGGTGAAGGCGCTGGGAGCGGCGAGGATCCTTTTGTTGCACCGCGAGATGTCATGGTGTCAGGAGAACTCAACACTTGTGCAATGGTCCTCGAGGTATGCTCCGCTACTTCCACTATCTCGGTATGTCCCAAACCGTTGTTGCTTATCTCGTTGTTCAGGTTGTTAGCTACTTCCATCTCAAGCCTGTATGTTGTATCGGTAGTGTCCTGGTTCACCGGATCGTCTCCGTTCTCTTGGGCACGATCCAAGAGCGGTAGTCTGAATGTCGACCTGTTCTCTCTTTCGTTATGTACTCTCGCAAATTCCTCGTACAGCTTCTGTATCTCCACATGTTCCATTCCATTAACCAAATCCCGGACCTTTTGTCGGCGTGGCTCGACCAATTGTCTTCGGCGGCTTCCTTGTTGCATGAGGATGCGCATCGTGTTGATGAGATCTTTAGCGGCACTGGCCGATGTGATAACGGAGAGTCTAACTTCGAATTGCGCAAGCGATTGCGTCGTTCCAGGAACCGATCGTGGAGTAGCAGCACATAATTTTCGGTACCGGGCGGGTTGAGGAAGAGATTTGGTGATGTTGGAGGAGAGCGTAGCAGTGGTCATCTGCTTGTTGATTTCTCCGGCTGTCGCTGGCTCGCTGTTATCCGACATGGTGTGGTTACTGATGACTATTGTTCGTGGAGTTAGACAATCCCAAAGTAAGGCAAGACATGCGTTTGTTGTCCAAAGTTTGCGCGCACAAACTTAGATGAATCACCTTCACCTTCACTTTGCTCTTTATCCTCATGGCTAGTCACACTACCCCAAGTCCCTTGTCATCACCATGATACGCAATCGAGTAATCTGCTCTTTGAGTCTGAATATTATTTTCTACCTACGATTACTCAACTCCCTAACGAGGCCCAAATGGCCTAGGTCCAATAATCTGTCTCTTTCCCGCGCCAATACCACCAAGCTTATTCTGATTATCACCGCCCATATATCCGTATTGGTTGACGTCCCAACTCTGCCCGGAACCACTTCCCGCGTTGGGATCTTTGGAAGCTTCTTGCAGCGCGCGCTGAGACTCTTCCCATTCTTTTTGGCGTTCGCGCTCACGCTCCATCTCACGCTCGAGGAGTGACTTGGAAGCCCATCCAAGAGCCTTTGTTTTGGTTTGAGCCGCAGCCCGGCGGGCGTCTTCGGCTCGTTGCTCTGAGGTAGAAGTGAGCTCCGGTGGAATGTGGGTCTGGGGCTTTGGAGGTGCTGGTGGTGGGTTGGAGGCTAGGTAACGTTCAGTTCGGTTTTGTTTGGTATATGTTGAAGGGTCGGGAAGGGGTCGAGCGGATGGTTCTGGCAGTGGGCGGGTTGGGAGAGAAGGGGCAGCAGGAGTAGGTTCTGGTAAAGGTCGTGGTGACTGGGTTTGTGTTTGGTCCCATTGCTTGCGCAGGTACTCGCGGTCATCTGCATGTGCCCAGGAAGCATTGCTGTCTTGAGGTGAGGGGGCGCGTGGCGGGGGCTGTGGCCTGGGGCGACTCCGGGATCGGTCGCGTGCACGACTCTTTGAACGAGCGCGCGCTTTCTTGTCCTGCAGACGACCCTCACGCTCAGCTTGATACTGTCGTTCCCTCTCCTTGGCTTCCTCAAGCTGGCGCTCAAGTTCTCGTATGCGCTCGCGTTCGGCATTCGGCTCCTCGCTGCTTCCCCGGCGACTGCGCGGTTTGCTGGCTTGTTCGGCCTGGTACTGGCTGAGAAACTGTCCCCGGAGCCTAGCATCGCTGCCTGCACGCTTCCGTCGAGTCTCGGCCTCAATCTTCTCCATGGCCTCACGCTCCTCGCGCTGGCGCTGCTCCTCCTCAAGCTGCCATTGCCGCTCCTGCTCTTCCCACTCACGCTTTTGCTGGTCGAGGCGGGCCTGCTTAGCCTCTTGTTGCTTGCGCGATTCTTCTTCCCACTTTTGCTCCTCTTCAATGCGGATACGCTCCTCTTCTGCTTCACGTTCGATGCGACGTTTGTGCTCAGCTTCCTCGGCCTGTTGGCGCAGTCGCTCTTCTTCGGCAGCCTTTTCTCGTCGCAGGCGCTCCTTCTCTGCCATGTTGGGCACATGGGGGCCGGCGCTGGTGATTTGGCGGCGAGCACCGAACGCGATGCCCTGATTTCCTTGACTGGCTCCGCCCATGTAGCCATACTGATGAATATTCCATGCGGGTGCTGTGCTGCCCTCATCGACCTTTTTGCTCCAGCTGCTCACCCCGCCAGGCGGCGACTTGGGGAGGCCATTCGAGGCATGTGAGGTATCAGAGCCTCCGGTACGGGCGGCACTAAGGGCCCTTTCTGTGGTGGGACGGGCGAGGGGGTTGAAAGTGCTGGAGCCGCTGGTGTTGCTGGCTGTGCTTGGTCCTCTGCTTCGGCCATAGCCAGGCGATGTGAGGGCGGGACTTTTGGGACCAGCGCCTCCAGTAGAAGAGGGGCTAAGAGGGCCAGGGGCGGCACGCTTGGGGCCTATGACGGTGGGAAACTGGGAGGGGTTGTGGGCGTTAGCTACGCGGCTAAAGGCGCTGAGGCACTGCAAGACCTGGGCCGGGTCTTTTGCTTCGTAGAGGTCGACGGTGAGGAAGCGGTCGTGGGCGGGCATGCTTAGTGGGGGCTGTTCGCATGCGCGGAGGAAATGGGAGATGTTCTCCATCTGAATGAAAGGCATCTGGCTCTTCTTGAACCTGACAGCGCCGGGTGTAGCCAAGTTGACGAGTCTGCTGCAGTCAGCTTTCGGGATCCGGCCGTTTGGTTGCTTTCCTCTAAGGCCGGCTCACCTGCATAAAACGGTCCCGTCCTTGAGGGCATCAAGCAGATCGCCGGGCGGCAGTCGCTCGCCCAATGTGTCTTCAATCCATATGCGCACTTCGTTTGCTGCTTTGGGGGTGTACCTGTCCATGCGCAGTTTGCGCATGTCCTGGTCCAGCGAGGTTACAGACGCCATGACGGGCGAGTCGGGCGCAAATCAAGGGTTGGGTGTAGGGGGGTTTGGCGGTGGTGGTTGGGCACGCAAGGCAGCGGGCGGTAGAGGGGAAGAAGTAACTCGTCAGGCAGGATGGAATAGATGCACTATGTAGCTATCTATCTAGGCGACAGCAGGTCTGCCGTATATATGGTGTTTGGGGAATAGGAGGGAGAGAGAGGATTGATATGAAGAATTGCATATATCAGCCAGTCAGCCAGTCAGCACTTGAGCGTTGGCATAAGTGCATGGGTGGAGAAGATGTGTGTGTTGTGTTGGTGGTATGGGTGGGGACACAAGGAAGGCGCGGGCGGGCGCACCAGCCACCCGCCACCCGTGTCAACGTCACCGGTTTTTGGTATTGCATTTTATGTTGTGCATGTCACACATCCACATATCCTGTACGCCATTCATTCATCCATCCATCCGCCGCCAACCAATTCCCCCCCTTAGTCAAGCAAGTACACAAATACCACAATGGCGGGCGCCCCAGGCCCCATAAGGCGAGCATGGTATCAGTGGAAGATGCAGCGGTTTCCATGGCGCAAAAAGTGGCTGGTTGGTGAGTGTGCCTCGCCCAAGCCTATCCCTGCTTCTACCTTTGCTTTGCTTTGACACGACATCAATACAGGTTTTGATCTCCACGGAAACACGTTTTGGGAGTTCAAGGACGCCCTGCACTCGCTGCGCAATAGGAGAATTGCAAAGTATAGCCGCAGCACGCACTATGGCGACGTGCAAATATCGCGTTGGTTGCCCTTCACCTGCCTCTGCCCAACCTGCTCTGACTGACTGGCTGACTGACCGCCTCATCAGCCTCATGGATGCAATGGCTACGACACACGCGCTTCGACCCGCCAACGATTGCCGAACAGCAGCAAGACGTGGCGCGACAGGAGCGCATCAAACTTCTAGCAGCCCAAGCCGATGCCAAATGGGCTGCCAAACCCTCGGCCCTCGATGCCCCGGATAAACAACAGCCCGTGCTGCCGTTGCAATCGCAGCATCCTACCACCGCCCCCTCCCCCGTAAATGACAAACAAGACATACAAGACACAGCGGCACCAAGACCTAAAAAGGCAAAGGCCAAAGAGCCAGCCGACTCGCCGTGGAGACAAGCTGCACAGAGCCAGGATTGGCAACCACAAGGCTGGACTCCTGCCCCGGCCAAGCGGCCATCATGACGGCTCCTCTCCAACCAACTGTACAATACCTGTGACACGATACCAAAAATCTTCCACTTGTGACCTTCACGCTATCATGCTTGTACTACGACTCCGGTTTTATAGAAAAGGAAAGAACATCATACCTTGATCAACCTCCGCATGGCGTTGTCATTCAAACACTACTCTCCAACGCCAGTACGACGTCCCAATGTGCTTCAATGAGTTGGAAACTCGCATTGGTGTACGTACTGAGACTTTTCTGGTCTTCACACAATGCCCGGTGCTGTTTTGGGGGTATGTATACATTTGAATGCATTGATGTTCCTACTTCCTACCTCCACAATCTCCGTTCCATCAGTTGGCATATAGCCCTCCAACATGTTGCCTCATCCCCCTTATTCAAACAACCCTCCCATCCCCGCAAACGTCTCCTCTCCAAATATATCGTTCATCAACGTCAGCCATTGGCATTGCAACTTCTACACGTGCATCAATGGTTAGCACACGTCATCGCCAGTGTTCCATGCACTTACCAAAATTATTTACCACCTAATTTGCAAGTGTTGCAATTCGCCAAGAGGCATGATTGGATCGTGCTCGGGGTCGAGTTTCTGTCCGAACACCACCCCACGCAATCACCCAGTAAGGAGGTATTGTTTGGTTTGCAGTTTGCAAAGGCGGCTGGTAGCATTGCCGCGAGCACCAATATGTATTTCATATTGAAGCGTGATTGTAGTGAGGGCTGGTTCAAATTCAATGTCTTTGTTTGTCGTGGTATGAATGGCGATTTCTCTGATGCTTTTTAGGCGGAATCAACAGAACCCCCATTCCCTTAAATACCTCATGAGATGACCTGAATTCCAACATAGCCGCGACTCATTGTGCTTACTTATTGTGGATCAACTCGTAAAGCACCGCTTGGCAGTGATGGGCTGCTATTTACCGTGTTACGTACCAGCTAGTTTGCAACAACAAATGAGGACTGGCAATTCCCGCTGATTTTGAGACAGTATACCAACCAAGCCATGAATCCTTCCTCGCAAGAGTTCTCTCTTCCTATATTTGATCTGAAAGTCGAATATTTGGAATTCAAGTATCAAGAATAATCCCGCTGCACTTGAATTCGTATAACAAGGACATGGGCGTCTAAGACCACACGGGCCGACTTAACGTTACTATTACTCTACAAATTCGACTTCAAGAACAGAGCCAAATGTCCGTTATAAATCATGATGCAAAGGCAATATTGTGTAAGCCCCTACACGTATAAGTGTACATGCATCGCTTCGTTTAGAAAGAAATAGAATTCAAGATACACATTATTGGATCATCCTCACCCTATAAACGGAAAGGTGAAACGATGATGCAAAATAACCAAAGCTTACATTCGTACTAACTACTCATTTAACCAATGTTATTGCTCACCGCCAATCGCTACCATATCTTCTAATGAAAATATTTCATCTTAAATAAGTATTGACCCACTCTATACTGCATGTAAGACAAGTTATTATAGACGCCAAGGTAGGCCCGAATGAAGTCTTGATGATGATGCTTGGAAAAACAATATGTCTCGTAGATTCTGGTACAGGTTTTATATATGCGCTATAGACTTCAAGTATTCAAGACTTCGCTACTGGCACTTCTGAGATGATGGAATAGACAAGGAATTTAAGAGACAAAGCGAAAATCTAGTACAAGGTAGGAGGGCTGTAGAGGAAAAATTAAAACCTACATTCAAGCTGACCACAAGCCATAGGTTAATTTAGTATAATTCGTCATCCAAACAGCCACTTATCGAAAAGGGACGTGCTTAGTACATTAAGCGTACGCAGCTATCACCGTGATCTGGAATGAAGAAATTCTAAAGAATTTGGAGGAATGAAAAAAGCTCATTCATCCTTTTTCGTCGAGTGTAGTGCAATACTATCACAATAGTATGCTAGTCAACGGCGTGACTAGTAGCCTCCATTGACTCAACCCTGGCACAAATACGCGTATATATATACGCCTCTTTCTCAACAAGCCATGTCTACTTGACAAGAGCCGCCTCGCTACAGGTACAAGTCCATTTCGTCCTGACAAGTCACGTGAGACAATACACAAAGACGGAGGCAGTCAGCAAGATGTTGATAGCAATACAAAAGAAATATCAGAAATGATAGTACAAAGCTTTAATTCCAATGGATAATTCTTATTGCAGTCAAGTGCTTTACCGACTGGTTCCATACGGTAGTGTGAAGGCAGCGCCAAGACTGTCGGCGAAAGTGGTGCCGACTAGCTTGAGATTCTTCCAGTCCAGCTCTTGCGACGCGCTCACCACCCGGCGCGCAACTCGACAACTCAATCCGCGAATCCAGGCGCTCCACACATAACGACCAAATCGATTGCGAAGTCACGATGCCCAAGTTCTTCTGCGATTACTGCGATGTCTACCTCACTCACGATAGTATGAGCGTGCGCAAGGCGCACAATAACGGCCGCAACCACCTCCGTAACGTTCAGGCATACTACGAGCAGATCTCGAGCGACCAGACACAGCAAGTCATCAACAGTATCACCGATGCATACAACACAGAAGGCCAGGCAAATCCTCTGTTCCAACAAAATCTAAACGGAGGATTTCCTGGGGGCCCAATGGGCGGTATGCCTGGTATGCCTCCGATGGGTATGCCCGGCTTCCCACCGCCAGGTACGTTTTACACAACCCTGAAGTAGAGGATCAAGATGCTCACATGACCCAGGAATGCCACCCATGGCTGGAATGCCCCCACCGTTCATGGGCCGTGGTGGTCGTAAGTCAGCGCACTCCGAACATACAGAGCCCTGTGACTAACTATGGTAGCACCTATGCCCCCCAACGGAATGCCGCCTTTCCCTCCGCCCAACGGTATGCCTCCAGGCCCTGGTGGTGTGCCCCCAAACATGCCCCCGTTCCCAACACCCCACATGGGAGGTGGCCCACCTCAAGGGATGCCGCCATTCCCCTTCCCGCCACCGGGTAATGCTGGCTCGCCACCTGGAGGTATGCCATTTCCACCACCAGGTGGTATGGGCATGCCGCCCGGAGGACCTCCCGGAGGACCACCTGGCAGATATCCCCCTGGACCACCGGGACGTTAGGAGCAGTCTGATGCGCAGACAGGAGTACCAACCGACTTTAGCCATGATCAACATGTGCTTACATTTGACAGTGGAGGGCCAAAGAGAAAGAGAGAGGATGAAGATGATATATCCAATGTGTCTACACGGGGTTGGGGAGGAACAGAGCCTCGTTCAGCTGCTACAGGCGCAAATACCATGCTACCAACAAGATTCAAGCGGACACAACTATAAACACGCCAGGCTTGCGGTGGGCACAAAGCGCTATGGGAGCCGAGGCATGTGTGCGTCTCATTCATAGCCCACTGCACTCCTTCAGCAATCTCACGGTTGATGCGGTCATACTTACTCAGCAGTATTGGTGCAATATACAAAAGGCGTTGTCAAAACAGGTGTCAAACTCGTCCAATTAGCTTTATTCCTGGCCAGTGTTTCTATTTCCAAACATCTTATTCGCGTAAGTCTCGACATCCATCATACACATACCCAACTTGTGATTTACTGTCTCTTCTTTGCTCCACCACACTCCCTCTCTCGCAAAGACTAGCCTGTACTTCTTGATGTCGTTGTCCGAGTCTGCCTTGAGCTCGTCCACGAGATGTGAGATTGTCCATTCTTCTCTCTCAACCTTTTTCCCGCTAACTCTTTCAACGAGCTCAGCCAGCTGCCCGTAACTCAGTGTGTCTCCAGCAATATACAACACACGCCGTTTTGCCTCGACGTCCGCGTTGACAATCCTCGCCAACACTCTTCCAATATCGTCCACGTCTGTTATGGTGACCCTATGGTCCCAATCTCTCAAGCACCTTACCACCAGCTTGCCCTGCTTTTCGTGCGTCCTGTCTACGATACCCCAGAATGGCTCAAAGAGGAAAGACATGAAAATGCCAGTAGAAACAACGGTCCACATGACATTGCTCTCCTCGCCCTGCTCCCGCAAAAGGTTGCGAACGTCACGCTGCGCGCCAAACAAGGGCATCAGCCCCTGCCCATCACCAGTGATATCGTAGTCGACGCCCCACTGCCAGGGAAAATACCATAAATCGCTCTCACCCTTTGCCTTCCTTATAGATCCGGCTCCCAGAACTTCTCGTGCGAGTTTTACAACGGTGGTCGGATCTGCACCGAACCCAGTCGCGCTGACAATAATGTCAAAATTCGCAAAGGTTTCTGAGAGGCTTGCAGATGGGCCGGAGAGGTCGATTGGAAGTAAAGTAAGGGAAGGGTAGGAAGTGGTCAAGTGGGTGTGTTTGGATGGAGAGCGGATGCCGAGAGTGATGTGTATGGATGGCAGTGCAAAAATATGAGTGAGTATTGCATTTCCTAATTCCCCGGCGCCCAAGAGTAGCAATTTGGTTGTTGTGATAGGGGTTTCCAATGCCATTTTGTGGTATGTGCCAGATACTTGGGAGCTGAAATCGCTATGGCTAATCAAGAACGCAACAGATTGATCCCGCTCATGCTTATATGCATGGATTGCCAGTGGAAGACATACTGACTATGTATTAGTAAGTGCCATACCAAGCTTCCGCTCGGCGCTGCGCGTGGCTTCTTTGCTATGGGCAAGGAGCACGGAGATAACCCAGTTGTCTCGGAGTTAGTGGACTTGGTCGCACATGGAGCTGATCATCAGCTACAGAAAGAGGAAGTCAGGGACGAATCATCGCAGACGACTTGGATTCAGTGCAGGAGAAACAAACCAGTGCCAAAGGCATGGGCTGCCAGAAGTCGTCGCACAGTTAGTTCAACCCGAAGACTGGAGCAAGTTTCTCTAGTTTTGACCCGAGATTGATCGAGATTTTGTGGTCGCAACGGCTCTGATATAAGTCGAGGTACGTCAGAATCACCAGCCTTCACATACACAATCATCTCATTTAGAAACTCAGCATCAATGCTGCGTTCGGAAGAAAAGTACAGAGGGCTTCGCTTACCCACTCACAGTCGATGGGCTTGCAAGGCTGGTGCTTTGGCGCTAGTCCACATCCGGCCCTAGCGCCTTCGTCTATTTCGCAATTTCGACGTCCCGTTGTGCGCTCCTCGTCGAACAACTTCAGGACTGTCCATCAACATCCGAGTGCGCCCACGTCCATCCTCAGCAGAAGCCACTCATCACAATCATGGCCGAGCAACTCGTACTCCGTGGTACCCTCGAGGGCCACTCTGGCTGGGTTACCTCCCTTGCTACCTCTCTGGAGAAGTGCGTATCCCCGAAAACATCCTGTACCGTCCAAGACGCGCAATTACTGACATGCGACCAGCCCTAACATGCTCCTGTCCGGTTCGCGTGACAAGACGCTCATCATCTGGAACCTGACCCGCGACGAGACCTCGTACGGTTACCCCAAGAGGAGTCTCCACGGCCACTCCCACATCGTGTCCGACTGCGTATGTTCACCCGCACACACAAGGCAATTGGCTAGCTAGGAAGCGAGAAAAGCTGAGCTGACAATTGCTGCACAGGTCATCTCTTCTGACGGCGCCTACGCCCTCTCCTCGTCCTGGGACAAGACCCTCCGCCTCTGGGAGCTCTCCACTGGTGTCACCACCCGCCGCTTCGTCGGCCACACCAACGACGTCCTCTCCGTCTCCTTCTCCGCCGACAACCGCCAGATCGTTTCCGGATCGCGCGACCGAACCATCAAGCTCTGGAACACCCTCGGTGACTGCAAGTACACCATCACCGACAAGGGCCACACCGAGTGGGTCTCGTGCGTTCGCTTCTCCCCCAACCCTCAGAACCCTGTCATTGTCTCGGCTGGTTGGGACAAGCTCGTCAAGGTACGTGAACATGGCCCTTTTCACACCCAACCCCCACCCTCGTTTTATGATGATTTTCTATGTATTTGCTACTTCAGAGCCTCGGCTATGAGACAATTATCACCTAGTGCTGATTTGATGCTTCTCTCCTCGATTCACTGCCAAGCTATTCGACCGCAAGAAGCTAACATTAAACAGGTCTGGGAACTTGCTTCCTGCCGCATCCAGACCGACCACATCGGTCACACCGGTTACATCAACACCGTCACCATCTCGCCCGATGGCTCCCTGTGCGCCTCCGGTGGTAAGGACGGAACAACCATGCTCTGGGACCTGAACGAGTCCAAGCACCTCTACTCCCTGTCCGCCGGTGACGAGATCCACGCCCTTGTCTTCTCGCCCAACCGCTACTGGCTGTGCGCTGCCACCGCCTCCAGCATCATCATCTTCGACCTCGAGAAGAAGAGCAAGGTTGATGAGCTGAAGCCCGAGTACATGGAGGTTGGCAAGAAGAGCCGTGAGCCCGAGTGTGTCTCCTTGGCCTGGAGCGCCGACGGCCAGACCCTGTTCGCTGGATACACTGACAACCGTATCCGCTGCTGGGGTGTCATGGCACGGGGATAAGGTAGTGCATGTTGGGTAGTGCAATGGGGCGTAACGGGAAAATCACGATTCCACATCTTCTGTAGCATGCCATGGGTTATGATTGATGCTCATGCGGGATGGGTTTGGGACTCTTCCGGCATTAACACGTCTAGGCGCTTAGAGTCAATGAAAAATCTCAAAGTCCAACAATGGAACATCATCACCGTGTGATGGTCGTCGCGTCTTTGTAGCGCTGGCTCAGAGCGACGCTCGATGACTGCTTTTCTGAGATTCGGTACTCAGTTGCAGCTCATCTCAGAGCGATGCTCGGACGGCTGTTTTCTTTTCAAGGCACGATGTTAGGGAAATTCTTTTGACAGTAAAAGCATTCTTGTATCGCTGTGTGTATTGTGTGCGTGTGTGTGATGTAATATTCTCTCTTGAGTGAAGTGAGTTGTTATGATGTGCACATCAATATCAAAAAGAGGTATATCACTTCATGTGTCAAGTTGCATGTGAGCTACACATTTTCTGCTTTTGTTGTTTACACAAGTTTCTGTTACCAGCTAAATCTCTCTCTCTCTCTCTCTCTTTGACTGTTGATCAAATCTTACAACTTACTAAACTTGGGCGTCCTCTTCTGCATGCCACTCAACAGCGCATCCTTGACATCATCCGTCTGCACCATCGCCGCATTCCAAATGGCCGTATAAGTCAAGCCCTCGGCCACAGTCCTATCCCTCGAATAATTAATAATATGCTTAGTCCCCAACGTCGCTACAGGACTCTTGGTCGCAATCGTGGCCGCCAACTTGGTCGCTTCAGCCACGGCCTCGGCCTTGTCTTTATACACGGCCGACACGAGTCCGTGCTGCAGAGCCTCGCTCGAGGGGAAAATGCGGGCGGAGAGACTGATGTCTTTGACCCAGGAGAGGTTGCCGACGGAGTGGGGGAGCCGAGACAGAGTGCCAATGTCTGCGGCGATGCCGATGTCGACTTCTTTGACGGAGAATCTGGTAGTGGTGGTGGAGATGCGGACGTCGCAGGCGAGGCAGAGGTCGAGGGCGAGGCCGAAGGATATTCCGTGGAGGACTGCTATGACGGCTTTGGCTTTACGTTAGTAAAAACGAACCCTCAATTTTTTTCTCTTCTTCTCTCGTTCAATTGATTGAATGAATGAGAAATTGAGTTATGAGGGAAGTGATGTTGGAACGTACGCTTCTCGCATCTTTCAATGTCGGTGATGCAATCTTGGAATTCGAGAATGTGGCGCCGGTTCACGGTGGCTTTGCGGGCTACGTCTAGTGGTGTCTCGCCTTCTTTCTGCGCGAGGGCGCCGTCGTTGGATGCGGCTTGGATGTCTAGACCGGCTGTAAAGGCGCGGTCGCCAGCGCCGGTTAGGATGACGGCGCGGACGTTGGGGTCGTGGGAGAGTTGGCGGAAGATGGCGGAGAGGTTGAGCCACATGCTGGAGGTTGTGTTAGGGTGGGATTGCTGAGAGAGTGAGATTTTTTTGCGACGTATGGGTTGTCTTGTATGCGCAGTATGTACTTGTTCATCTTTTTTATTGGACATTATCACGGTTGAAGATGTTCTTGTATGTACTTGCTCTTCGACCTGCATACGCTCGGCAATTCGACAAAAGAATGAAATTGTATACTTACACCTCCTTGAACGCATTCATCTTCTCCGGACGATTAATCTCAACGTGCGCCACATATTCCGCTGGGAATGAAACGTTGAAGAACTCTTTCTGGTATGCCTCTGCCATGTTGTCGTTGTATCGTTTAGCTTCTTTGTTGTTCCTTGCTCTTTCTATTCGTATAGTATATCGGTTATTTTCTACTTGCGAAAGCGAACAGACTTTATCTAAACTCCTGCAAATGGCTGGGTCAAGTGTCGCGTGGGTGGCAAAGCTATGTGTTGTTGTCGGTTCGTATGGACGTGGTTCGGCTGAGGGAGCTTGTAATGGGGAGATGCCGAGGTACTTGTGTCGCATGTGGCTAGTGAGTTTCCGGGTCGTGTTCCAGCGGATCCATCATTGATGCTGAATAGTGGGCGAATATAATGCGAACATTTGAAGAGGATCCATTTGGTAGCTTTTTCATAGAGCAGTTACAATGCGGCCTTTAGATTTTGAGCTCCTGTGGTGACGCAAAGTAAGTGCAAGAGGAGTGTAGACACGCTCTACTAGCTACCTATAATGGACACAATACTTTTTAAGACTCCTATAATACAAGCATCTTTCTTGATTTATTACTTACAAGTTGGCGGCTGGAAATAACGGGTCATGGTTCTAAGAATACTATACTCGCGCTTGTGAGCGATGTCTGGAGACAAGACTTGAACCAAGTGTAGACTAATCATTAGCAGCCTGGTGAGTGAACCATTCAGATATGCCATATACTTGGTCTTTCCATAACCCATTCATGCATGATCAGCTTTGTTAAACTAAATTTCCATTAAGTGGCTATTCAAGTTTTTTGAAGAAATTGGTGGCCACGCTAGATAGTGGTCGTAATAGTGTTTGTAAACTGTGTGAGCGTTTTGTGACAGGGCGAACATTGATCTTA
The DNA here is from genome assembly GCF_000523435.1 of Bipolaris zeicola 26-R-13. Classification (NCBI taxonomy): domain Eukaryota; kingdom Fungi; phylum Ascomycota; class Dothideomycetes; order Pleosporales; family Pleosporaceae; genus Bipolaris; species Bipolaris zeicola. The sequence continues at coordinate 25,564 of NW_006912070.1, forward strand.
AAGCACGCATGGAAACAAAAGGGAGCCGTTACTTGGAGGGGCTCGTTGCATAGCAAGATATCCAACAAGGACTTTAAATTCAATGCTCTTGGCTATGAAGTCGCCCTGATGGCTCAAGATCAGAAATACAAACAATATACCTAGATACTGAACATGTACGAAGAGGATGACGAAGTAGTTTAACGTTCTGACAATTGGAGTTGATAAAATACTAGACATGATAAGAGTAGTTAGTAATTTATAAACTACGGTTAATTCTAGAGGATTATTGAGGCAGTAGATTATAAACAGTATATTGACACTAACTATATCTAGTGAGCTTGCTAGTTTTATTATGCGATTTCGTCTTGACATTTGAGTAATATCAAAAGCAACCTGCTATTTCTGCCCTCGGCCATACCATGTATAGTTCTATCCACAAAATAACACTCTAAATAGACCAAATCATACGACATTATTCTGGTCCGGCTGAAAGTTCTAGCTTACCATCAGCACTCGTGTCCGGCAACCGTGCCGCGCGCCACCGGCCAGTTGACACACGCGGTACCAAGAGTCACCGAAAAGTACGAAGATTCGTTCGCAAAAGCAGGAGAGTGAAAATTGTATCTACATGTATAATCAAGACCAAAAAGGCTAAAATGAACTATATTTTGCAGGCAACCTATCTGGGCGAGGTGCTAGCGAGACGTACAGAGTTTCCACAAACTCTGTTTTTTAAATTCGAAAAAAAGGATAAAGCCACCGGAAAAGAAAAATTTGCTTCGTGTCAGACTAGACGGTTTACTCTTGTAATCGGCCCAACGTTTGTGCCGGTAAAAAGGTGGAAGAAGAGGGATGGTATGACCATGGGCATCCCCTACTTACTTGGAGTGCGAACATTGAATAGACGAAAGGCCAGTCTTGCTCCATTGGTAGTTTTGATATCTGCAAAGGAACACTACCCGAACCCAGATTTGCATGTGCAGCAAATCATCAAACCTAAATCCGTGCTTGGTGACTGTTGGTGATGCAAGGTTTCTAGCGGTTGACAGCCACGATCATAACGACGATACAGTCAGCATCCAAGACACGTTCAATACGAAAGGAGTACTGTGAAGCCCATAAAAGGAGAAAGATTGCCATCGCTCGAGTAGTGATAGGTCACTATGAGCGTAAAAAAGTCTCGGCACCAGATCCGAAATCTCGGCGTTCTTGTCGGGCGGATGATTGCACGCGCGATGTGGACACCGAGATGGTCGGGTAACACAGCGGACCCTGTGTTTCCTTTGTGCAGAATGCCCCCTACAGACCGGGATTCGCATGTCTGCTGTGATAGGAAGGTGGCTGTGCTGAAGTTACACAAAACGGTTGTGCAGATTAACCGTGATGGACGTAGAGTTTGCGTCTCCTGACCAAGCGAAGGGGTCAGGGATCAGCAGCGCAGGATATAAGGATGCTCAAGAGACTTTTGCTTGAAAGTCGATCAGCGCGAAGAAACGTGTTTCGAAGTCACACACACCAAAGCGGTTTGATTTTGGCTGTTTTCTTTTCTTTTTGTGGTCTCTGAGCGATCTCATGTGGTGGGGATAGAGGAGGGAGTGAGACTTGGCAGGGCTGAAAACGCCAGAGTGGGTTTCAGCCCACCCACACTTAACACAAAGCGCCATTGGTTGTTTTTGTTGTTGCGCACAGAATGCAGGGATAATGGCAGAGGAACGCCACAGCGACGCATCTGGGAAACAATCCAACAAGCAACGAAATTGCACAGGAATCCGTTGAAACGGGCGGGCAGTGGCATAGTCCAATCAGTGGGTTACTACACCCACGCTCTTGTAACGGTTGCATTAGCAGGGCCACGGCTGGTACGTCCTCGGCTGAGATTGCGCTCCTCGTAACGGAACAGATCCATCAAAAGCGTTTTGCGGGAATTGTGGCGAGCATGCGCAAGTGCAGCGGGCCCCGATTGCCAAAAGTCCATAGTGGAAGAATTCCGCGAAGGAGCAAAGACACCCTCGTACTGTTCGTCTGGTCATTTGCTTTCCTTGGTGCTAGATTTCATTGCGGCGTGCGTGGCGCACCACGTCAATGGCACTGGTAAACTTTGCTGATGATGTTTAGTACATATGTCACGCACCCGCGACTGTTAGCGCCTTCAAAGTCAGGCCAGGTGAATGCTAGTTTGTATCGCATAGACGTCATCGGTGGCTTTTTGGACCTCTGCGTTGTTTTTGCCAATGTGATTTTTCGTTTGGTGTCGCACTCCGATGGTCAGTTCCATGCCAATTGTTCCATCCCCACCAGAACTCTTTAACACTTATGCGACACACGTTTGTTGAGAGAATAAGGCAAGCCCTATTGCGGCACAGACATGCGTTTTTTTTGATTCCAGAAGACGTCGCGTGTTGGCTGCCTGACACTCTCGCCGTAGTCATTCGACAAAAAACAGAGTCGGTGACGGAAATAGCACCGTATGCCGTGGATGCCGTAAACAAGTACACTATGGTCTGGTGAGTACTAGGCTCAGGCTTTTGGCAGCCATGAGGATAAAGAAACAGGTATAGCGTTATTGCCTCCTCGTGTCCAATTGCGCCAAGGTGGGGTAGTAAGCACATACGGCGAATTGGTGTTTGGATGGATCCTTCACGCCACACTTCCTGCTCGTCCTACTGCAATATAACCAGGCGCACAGCGAATATCGAACCCTCAAAATCTTTCGTTGGTCTTTGATTAAGAATACGATGGTGTATCGAGGGTCAATTTGAATTTTTGGATCCTCATGAGCTCAAAATAGTAGTACTATCTAGATCGTCCGAGCGGAAATTGCAGCCCCACTGTTAGTCATAATACTATGGCGCTATCTGCGGGGCTTCGGTTCTAAGTAGAGCAAGTACTTCCACACCAAGGGATTGTCTACAATGTTGCCAAATGGGCGCAAACATACATCCACACGTGTACGTGTACACATGCGCAGACCGAGACGATTCGAAGTACCGGCTTCTGGCCCCGTACGACACTATTAGCTGGCGTCGATAGCCCCTTTTGGCTCGTCACAAAGGTTCCTAAAAGTCATAGCATGCAGCCCTTTTCCCCGCTACCGGGAGTCCACGGTAGTCTGGCCCATTCAGTTGATTTGTTGGCACCAAGAGCATCATGTTCCCCTCACCGAGAGGCAGTTAAAGTTCATGTGCATATGTCAATTGCCAACGATGACGACTAGGCGCCAAGTCGTGGTACATGGCCATGGTCATGGCTATGGCGGCGCACGTGGAGTACGTGCTGCCAGTTCCGAGCATAGCACAGGGCCGTTCCGTCTACTATGGTTCTATATCTGGGTCCCGGACAGTACCAAATCGCCAAAGCAAAGTTGAAGAACACGATGTCTCGGCCCACCTATACGGCTTTTGGGTTCTAACTTTGGTCAGAATCGAATCGTTAGCTCAAGACAGGGCTTGTAGGGAGATGTGCAGACCGCCCTTAAGGATAGCAGTTCGTTTGTCATCCGTCGTCATCATCAGCATTCGGGCGCCGGCGACGTCCTTACTCGATTTTTCCTTGGTTTCGTATGCGGCAGAAGAGTTAGGAAGCTAGGCCATGATTTACTAGGAGACTCCCAGGCAGCACAAAGTAAGCCTGACAAGGAAGCTCGGCAACGTCGAATTAGCCACAGGCCAGAAGCGGCTTAGGCGCCTCCTTTCTCATTCGCCTCCGGTGCAATAGCTCGTGTAAGCTGACTTATTTGCCAATACAACGTTGCAGACCTAGGCCACCTAGGGAAGAAGCGTTTTGTCCGTATTTCCAGAACCCATGACCAGGTGTCGAAAATGGGAACCCGCTGGGGCCAGTGGGCCGTAATGATCTGCAGGACAAAGCGCCCACCCACGCTACAGGCAGAGGCGGCCGGTTCATGCAGGTCCAGCTATAAGGATGACAGGCCCGCCCGGGTTCAATCTCTTACCTTTTGGGCAGCTTGCTCGTTTTCTTGTCCATACGCAGCTCCCGTTCGCTTTTGGGCTACAGTCATTCGTTTTATTTCTCACCAAGTTTGCCATTCGCGTACCTACAATTACATTTAATACAACACCTCGCCTTCATCATGCGGACCGGACTTCTTACGGCCACTTTGGCCATGACCGTTGGCGTTAACGCCCTCCCGTCGCCCCAAGTAATGGCAGGATCGCTCACGGCACTGACGGCAAAGTTATCCGATGAGGCTACCAACCTGCTGACGGATTTGCTCAATGGTGTCGCTAAGGCGCTGCCCGCTGAGGCCTTCAAGACGGAATATTCGCACACGGCGGTGCCCATCGAGGAGGCGAGAGCTCAATTGGAGCATTACACTTTCAACATCAGCGAGGTGATTGACTTTGGGAAACACGAAAAGCGTCAGAGCGCCCAGAGATGCTCGAATCCTCGTGTCCGCGTAGAATGGGACCGAGCGAGCGATACCGACAGGCAAAAATACTTCGATGGCATCAAGTGCTTGATGGGCCGCTCTCCCTCGGGTCAATTTTCCCAATCCAAAAGCCGATATGAAGACTTGACAGCGCTCCACCAGCTTCTCACACCCAACGTCCACACCAATGGCAAGTTTATTTTCTGGCACAGGGCTATGCTTCTTCTTCTGGAGCGCATGATGCGTAATGAATGTGGGTTCGATGGACCCATGCTTTGGTTCGACGAAACTCGCTATGCTGGCCGCTTTGCGTCATCCTCTCTGTTCAGTTCCAGATGGCTTGGAGGCCTCGCAATCAACAACCAGTGTGTAAGGGATGGTGTAAGTTGAGACCAATACTGCATTCCCAGACCAACGACTGACTCAAGTCTGCAGCAATTCGCCAACCTTATCTGCAATGTCGGCCCCGGTTCATCCAACCAGCCTCATTGTCTGTCGCGCAACGGTGATGGCTCCCTCACCAAGAATTGCAACCAAGAATACATCGACATTTGCAGCAACTACCCAGACTATGCTGGATTCACCAGATGTACCTTCGTAGGCTACCACTCCTTCGGCCACAACGGAATCGGAGGCCCCATGATGGATGTACAGGCCTCTCCTTGTGAACCCTTCTTCTTTTGGCACCACGCCTTCATCGACCGCAATGCACGCCTCTACACCAACAAGAACCCACAATGGCTCTCTCAAATGAACGGAGTCGACGCCGCCGGCAACCCTCTCACTCTCGACACCACGGTCAACACCTACGGAATGATGCCAGATCTCACCATCAGGGACCTTGTCGACACTCTCAGCGTGCCGCTCTGCTACAAATATGACTACTAAATATTCTCTTTGTATTGTTTCATGCCTTGCGACGCGTCTTTGGGTGTCTTTTCGGACTCCATTCCGCAAGAAGCCTGTTTTTGGGGTTTTTTTTTTCAGATACTATAATTTTACACCCTGTGTATACACTTACTCTTCTTCTATGCGCTCATCCTCTTTTTGACTTTTAAAATGATACAAATCGCGCCGAATACGCCATGATGAATTGATGTGAACTGGTTGCTGCGCCCAGGCAGCAAAAAGGTCTGATTATGGGAGGTTGATGCTAAAATGATGTGGGGACTGTGTAAGAATGTATTTGCTCAACGTTTTTTGGTGCTTTTTTGAAATGAGAGCGGAGCTGAAAATCTTGATGTTGAGACGGCACCAACGAATGCGAGATTCTCATCCAAGTCCCGAGCCTTGCCCCTAAGAACATGTGTACCGAATTGCGCGGGGAAGGTAGCCGAATCGATGTCTAGAGTCGGCGGGGTGCTGTAATACCTGGGACCAGCCATGCTCTTCCAAAGTCTTGACCGACCATACGAAGTTACTTTCTGGGCTATCGTTTCGAGAGTTGGACATTGGCACTGTTCACGATGTGTGTTTGAAGATGCCTCAATGTCGGGCTGCGCCTTTTGAGCATTGCTGCATTCATTTCTCGTATAGTGAAGACAGGGCAGAATGGCCTGTTGCGTAGTCAGGGCTATGTGAATTCCGTACCAAACGTGTCCTCACTGTATGAGAGTGTTGACGAGAATAAATTTATCTTTTTTTTCATGGCTATGTCAATGTCGATATCGAGACACCCCTACTGATCCACTTGCGGAAGCAGTAACTCGCCTTCGTGAAAACGTCTCGGAGTACAGAAAATATCTGGAGGCGCCCCAGAAATTGGTATTTGCCAGTCATCGACACGAGTAGTAGTTTTGATACCTTGACTTTTTCAGGTTGATAGAAAAGCTAAAGGTCAAAAAGGTGCACTAAGCGTAGTGTATCTTATCCCGCCTGGTCTTTTCCTAACCATGAAATGGTGACTTTGTGAATAGAGTGGAAAAGCTCATCTCTAGTTTGCCCTCCTAGCATCGGTCATGCCTTTCTCTCGACGTAAAGGTGGCTATGCCAACATCAATTGCACTTGGTCGTCCACCTTGTTGACTACCCAGTGAGCGGGAATGGAATTTTCCATAAACCATATTTCATCCTCTACCGCTTCAGAGTATGCAAACTACTCATATCGGTTCGGGGCGACAAGTCGGAAATTTGGTGCGTGTGTTTTTAACGTTGCAAAATCGTGCCATCAACATAGCCACGCCGAATACTGACAAAGATACCTCCGCCACTTATCCAAGTTAGGGATATCGCGAATGCACCGGATTTGATATCCATGAGATTGTCTTGAACAATATGCAAAGATGTTCGCTGTCGCCAATAGGACTAAAGTACCCAAAGCCAGAAGTATTGCAATGAGAGGCGATCGGACCAGCAAATCCATAGTTCCTATAACAATCAGGGAGTAAGGATACGCTGAAGAAGCGGCTAAATGTACAGAAAATGGTACGCATAATTCAGGAGACAAAGGGATGAACAAGCCACCACTACTCTACAACCTTTTCACGTAGAACGCCGCATCACGTGAACAAGGGTGACCTCGAGCATCCCAGAAAACCAAACCGATGAGGCTCAGCCAATACACCTCGAGAATCGGAGTGAAAACAACCAGGATGATGACACATTTTCGTTCATTACCGGTCCCCCTGTTTTGATCGGCTGTAAGCAAAACCTTACGGCAACATGCCATTTTGGCGTCGTCACCCTCAAGCAACGGTACGGTAGCTACCGTTCCCCTTGCTGACGTATGCACTCTTGAATATCCTCGACAAAATCCCAAAGCTTTCTGCTACTCGTTCAAAAATGTGCCTTCGCGGCACCAGTACTTGCACCGGTATGCGAAACGATATTGCCCATTGATACATGCGAAGGCCGAGTTCCATGCGCCAGGGGAGGCTGCGCAGTGGAGTGTGGGGTATGGCGTTCTCATACACCCGTGGCAGGAAAGTGCATCGTGTTCGTATTGTTCGCGGCAGTATATGTGCAATAGTCTTTAAAAATCGACGCCTGGCTAGAGAGCTCGCTGGAAGGCAGCCTAGCTGCCCTACATCTCTCCCTGTTACCAAACTGCTCTTTAGCACCAGGCGTCTAGAAAGCTAGCACTAGCTTAACTAGACAAAGGCCGAAGCACCATAGTNACGCAATACAGCANAACGTACCAAATTGTAACTAGTCAGATAGAACGGCCTTTGGCCAAAGTCCTACATAGCCAACGGCTGATACAGGACTATAATGGAATAATAATAATAATAATAATCGACGCCTGGCTCTAATCAGAACGGCCGTTTGACCCATTTGGTAGGAAGCCAGCCGGGCCGAAAAGTTTATATTTGCATCCATGTCCTGAGAGCAGGGATAGCTTGCGTGGAATCGAGATGCACAGCCACGTACCTTTTGCCCATACCACCTCATCCAGGCAAAATTTTCGACGGGTGTCGCACTTGAAAGCGCTCGCTTGGGGTTCTGGGGTGGAGCCCGCAATGGCCTCTGCGTCGTGCTCGGCTCCCCCAGCCATAGCTGTCGCTGCGGGAATGAGAAAACGTATGTACCATACGAATTTCATGACGACGACTGAAGCTCAGGGGTATGATAGATCGGATGGATCCCTTGCAACAACACAAGGGTAATAAACTTTACTATCGACATGCATGCCAAGTTTCCCGATGAAGACATTGATATACCAGATGCTGCTCATCGTCATAACTTTAAGGAGACTTGTCAAGAGGGACAGGGGTATAATAATATAAACATATATGCACCTCCCCGCTGTCATGCAACGTATAGAGGACCCAAAAAGGTACCGTTAATTCTACCAAGACCTGACGATCGAATATTGCGCGACGCTTCATAAATGATACACGCACCCATCAACAAGCACACTGTGTTCCACGATCTATTAAGCTAGAGCATGCTGGTGGACTTTGCGACATATGCCGGGGTTTTGTACAGCATTCCTATCAAAGTAACTGGGAAAACACAACTGCTTCAAGCTTAATTCGGGGTTACGCTGCGTGCTTAGGTACCGCGTTCATGACAGCTTTGTGATATGGCTATGGTGAGTGAACCATATTGGACTTATAGGATTTCATTCAACAAAGTACACAATATTTCCGGAGAACTTCAATATTCTAGGAAACATCACAAGCGGTTACGCAGATGGAATCATATAACATGTATGTAACAACAACACTAAGAACATTGCATTAAAAAGTACAAGAAACTACAAATACCTTACATACGAGATCTATCATCAGCTGCCCCCAGAATCAAGCAAAAATCACCTCACACTCTCCCCCCCTCACACTCAAAAAATATTCTCCACAGCCCTCCCCTCCATCAAACACTCCAACGCCCTCCCAACCTCCTCCAACACCCCCTCCGCCTCCCCAATCCACTCCTCAAACGTCACAATCTCAATCCCCAACTTCTTCCCCCCCTCCTTCACAAACGCCTGACACTTCCACTCTCTCAACGGCTCACCATGCGGATACAGCGTCTGAAACTTCGCCTCGACGCCATTTCCAAACGGCAACTCCTCGACCCACGCCGGCGCCTGATGCACGACGGTATCGAACCACTGCACCTCGTCCTCTTTCCAAGTTGTGCAATTCTTGACAATCTCGCCGAAGCCCATGGATTCGTACGCGGCGGAGGTCATGTGTTGGTGCTGCACGTAGCGTAGGAGATCGAGGTAGGACCAGGATTTGGAAAAGGGTACGCGGAAGGGAATGTATTGCCATGTGGGGCCGAAGATGCGGTCGGCGTTGGGGGCGCCGACGTTGCGGCCTGAGACGACTTCGCCGAAGACGACATCGGTGAGGTTGAGGCGGCGGGAGAGGACGAGGGCCCAGGCGGCGGTGGGGAGAGAGCCGATGGTGATGTTGGCGGGGCGGCGGGAAATGTCGAATTCTCTGTAGATGTCTGCGGGGCCGCGGTGGGTGAGTGGGATGCTGGGTTTCAAGACGGTCATTTCGGAGCCGGAGAGGAGGTTCGTCCAGTATGGGATTGCTTTGGGGATGTTGTCCAGGACGACGTGGTTGACGTGTTTGCTAAAGGGCACGGTTTCGGGGACTGTGGTCCCTGAGTAGAGAGCGGAGAGCTGCTCAAAGAGTATGGGCAGGCAGATTTCGTCGTACTGGGCGTGTGAGATTCGGAAGACGAGGGTGGAGGCGCCGTTGGTATGTGTGAAGAGGTTGAAGGCGACAAAAGATGATCCATATGGCTTGGGTGCCTCGATGTCCTGTTTGATGCCTGCCTGGATGAAGGCGTCAGCGTCTTCACCTTCTGGGACTGCAGTCTCGGTGTAGGGCACTCTCAGTGAGGATAGAACCACACCGAGCGTCAACTCGTCGTCTTTGACGAAAACAGTGCGCAGAACCTCATTGCGTGCCACAAGCTCCTGGCATGCTTCCTCCAGCTTCTGACAGTCAATCGGAGTTGCAAACTTGATCAGCTCGTAACGCAGTGAGTATCGTGGTAGGTCCACAGTTCCCTCAACTGCGAGTTGCTGCAGTGGTCTTGTTGGGTAGATATTTGTGATCTCCCATTCCTGATTCTCAAGGTACAGGCCAACACGATCTGGGCTGTGGAGGTTGGCATCCTTGCCCAGCGCGATGAAAGGTGCATCAACATCAACCTTGGATTGCGATGGAGCCTCTTCCTCAGCTGATGAAGCAAGCTCGGCAAGAGATTTGCTCTGGAAAACCTGTGCAACTGTGATGTTGAGCCCTTGCGCGCGAGCATCCGAGACCAGCCTCATTGCGCCAATAGAATCACCCCCCAATTCAAAGAAGCTGTCGCTGCTCTTGATATCGGTCTTGGCCATACCTAGGATACGGCTAAGAATTTCCGCCAGCTTTTCTTCCCGTTCATTGCTTGCTGAAGCGGCCAGGTCAGACAAGGAGCTGCTTTGGAAGACCTGGGCAACCGTCAGGTTGAGGCTTTGAGCGCGGGCATCGGAAACGAGACGCATAGCACCGATAGAATCTCCGCCCAAGTCAAAGAAGCTATCACTTGGCCTGATATCTGTTTCCTTCATGCCCAAAATACGACTCAGTATACTTCGCAGCTTCTCTTCGCTGGGCGACAGTTCCTTCATGCTAGCATCCATAGATTCGGGCCCATCAATCGGCGACATGCCCAGTGCACTGTCACTCATGACATCCCTTGGTCTCAAAGCCTCCGCATCTCGAGCTTCCACTGGATCTAGGACTGCTACATCACCCAGCTTGCTCTCGGGATTACCCAAGAAAGCATGAACAATGCGGTCGAGTACAATAAGCGCCCTCTCCATTGCCTCTTTGCTGATGCAGTTGGAGTCGAAACTAGCCATGATCAGGAAGCCGTTCTCTTCAAGCGTGCAGACCAGCATGAGAGCATAAGTGTTGAACTTGAGCGCCTCGCGTGCTCCCTCCTCATCATTGGCGGGAAGGAATGTGTTTGCAGGAGTCTCGATACCGACTGTGCCCCAGTTCTCCTCTTCTTTGGGGTGTAGTACAAGACCGGTACGAAGGTCACAGGCAACACGTGCATCCTTGCTCAGACGGCGGATATTCTGGAGGCCCAAGTGCTCATGAGGAATTTGTTTTACGGTCGCAGAATGGATCTTTTGGAGGTACTCGGAAATGGGACGATCGAGACCAAGGCGGACGCGGATAGGAATGGTTGTGATCATTGGCCCTTCAATCTGCTCGATACCGGGGACAGGTGCGGAGCGACCGGTAAGTGTTTCGCCAAAGACAATATCTGGGTGGCCCATGTACAGCGATGATACAAGAGCCCATGCACCGCGGATGATGGTTGCTAGGGTAAGCTTGGAATGCGCTGAGGTAGGGACGGTAACGTAGTGTTCAAGCAGGGAGTCGGCCTGAGTAGTGTATCCCTTTTGCGGCAAAGGAGGGAACTGGTGGGGGCTTGTGCCTTCTAGGCGCTCCTTCCAGTATTTTTGAGCATCTGCTGGATCGAGACTGATGAGATGCTTGATAAAGTGTTTGAAAGACGTTGGTCGCTCGGTATCAAGGCCATTGAAAGCACGATTGATGCGATCGAATACAAGAGGCATCGACCATCCATCATAGACGGCGTGATGCATCGTGATGACAAAATTTATCTGGTCACTTCCAGGCTCTTTGACGAGGCCATAACGGAACAAGGCAGTCCCCAGATCCATAGGCTCATTCCGATCAAGTCTGAGGTACTCAGAGACATCAGTGCCATGCTCGCGTACTAACTGCCCATCCTTGAGTACAACTTGGAACAAGCCACGACCAGTGAAGTTGACGATCCTCGTTCGCAAGATTGGTGAGCCTTCCGTAGCGGTGTCGAACGCTTGTTTCAAGCGCAATGCCATTTCTGATGGGAGTGTCGCAACACGCTGAGCAACGTATGCATCCTGGAACTTGGCGGACAGGGCAATAAGACCTTCCTGAAGAGGCGTACAAGGATAAACATCCTCTACATTCGCAGCATCAACGCCGCAAAGCCTCGCGCTCTCTTGCCGTGCTGCATCGGCATCCCAATCCTTCCCAATCATCGAGAATGGAAGGACTTCATTTGTCTCTTCTGCAGAGACTGGTCTGGCCTTTTTAGCCATAGCCGATAGCGTCGGGTTAAGCATAATATCTGGTACGCTCAACACGATTCCTTCATCTCTTGCAGCAGCTACCAATCTCATTGCTCTCAGAGAGTCGCCGCCCATGCTGAAGAAATTGTCATTGGCGCTGAAATCAGCGTCTCCGCCAAGCAGCTTCGCCCAAAGCGACTGAAGCTTCAGCTCCATTTCTGTTGTAGCCTCCTTCTTCTCGGATACAGCCGAGTTGAAGCGGCGGAGATCCTGACGAGTGACGGAAGCACCAATCTCACGCAGCCGCTTCCGATCCGTCTTACATGAGACGAGCAGAGGCATCTTCCAGAGCGGAATGTAGGCACTGGGTATCATGTAACTGGGCAGGTCAACAAAGAGCTGCTTCGTCATATCCCTGAGTGCGCTCTGGAACTTATTTGTAAAGCTTCCGAAGACGTTGCCGTCGAGGTGACGCATTCCGTTCTTCTTCTGCTCGACAAGAAAGGCAACCAATGTCTGCTCGCCACCATTTGGTTTGATGACTTCAGCCGCTAGCTGCGTATCAGGAGGCAGATGCTTCTGCATGTTGAATTCGATTTCAGCCAGTTCGATACGCTGTCCGCGTAGCTTGACCTGCTGGTCCTGGCGTCCGACGAAGATGGGCTCGCCATTGCCATCTGGGTCAAAACGCACCAGATCACCAGTCTTGTAGATGCGTCCATGTCGGCCGGGATAGCTCTTACTTCCTTTGAGCAAGAACTCAGGGTCTTCGATAAAGACCTCCTTTGTCTTGGACGGGTTGTTCAGATAACCATTACCGACAATGGGGCCTTCAATCAGCAACTCGCCAACTGCACCAACAGGTACTAGCTTGTTGTGATCCTCAGGTTCGGTAAGCCAGAGGGCGCAGCCCTTGCGTTTGCCCATTGTGATGTAAGGTTTGGCAGCTACATCATCGTTGATAGTGGCTCCCACTGTCGCCTCGGATGGACCGTAAGCATTTACGACTCTGGTCCTTTGACCCCATGACATGGCGTCACTTATCGAGACACCCTCACCTCCCAGCGCGATAGATTCGAGATTATTCAGAATATCCACGTCCAAGGTTCGAGCGACCGACGGGGTCATACCGGCAAAGGTGACTCGCATATCACGCATGGCGCCACTCATGTCGTTCATGCGTCGCTCATCCGAGGGTGTGCAGAGTGTGGCGCCATGCGCCAGTGTGCAGAGCATGGAGTCGATGCACACATCGAAAGCATAACTTGCAAAATCCAGTACGCGAGAATGAGGATAGTATCCCACAGCTGCAGCACGCGGTATCGCACCAGACGTATACTGGCTGTGGGTGAGGATACATCCCTTGGGAACACCTGTACTTCCGCTGGTGAATTGAATGTACAATGGCTGATCCGGCGAGACAGGCGGAAGTGTATTGTTCGGCTGCTCTGCCGTATAAGGAGAAAATATTTTGTTGAACTTGGATTTGGATATCGGGATGATGGTAGCAGAAGGTGCCACTCGCGCGGCAAGGGCCGATTGTGCTTTGGAAGAGAGAAAAAGTTTGGCATTGACTTGCTGGACCACCGCTCGTAACCGACCTTCCGGCTGGGCTGGATCGAGCAGTGCAAAGCATGCGCCTGATTTCATGATAGCGAGCACTGCTACTGACGTCCATCTCGACTTTTCGAACAACACTGGGATAATCCGGTTGGACGAGTCATCCAGCAATCGCAGTAACTTTGCCAATTTATCAGAGTAATCTTCGATTTGGCCATACGTCAAGGTGCCATCCCAGGCATCTATAGCAATCTTTTCTGGATGCAACGCAGCTCTCTCAGACACCTTTTCGTGCATACAGAAGCGAAGCTCCGGCTGTAGAGGCGTATTCCAGCTCCACAGCTCGTCAAGCTCATCTCCTGAGACATTGTGAAAATGGGAGAGCGGATGATCGACATCTTTGAAAAGTGTTTCAAGAATCGAAGCAAAAAAGTGTAGCTGTGAAACAGCTTGATGTTGAGACATGGTTGTTGTTTGCCATGTTGAGGTGGCGTGTAATGTGTCTTGTCGAACATTAAGTAAGACTTCAAACGTCCACTATGTATTGTTAGCTATGCATTTGATTCAAATGTACTGTAGGACGTACCTCTTCATTAGCGCCATCATTGAAGAAAAGGGTAGTCTCATTGAGCGTGAACTGATTCGACTTGACGCTGCCGATCTTCGTTCTCAGGCTAGCAGCGGTTTGTTGGTTTGCCCAGTCGATGTCAGCGACAGAAATGCACTGTATCGCAGCATTTTCTTGGTCCTTCTGTCCCCAGGTGAACTGGTGGAAGATGTCTCGTTGGTAGCGTTGTATGAGTATTGCCCAGGCTGTCAGGACAGTGTCCAGCACTGAGTCTCGATCTGTGCCATTAGGCAGATGTACCTGAATATCATTTGCTTTGGAAGGATTTCCATTTGTGTGCTTAGCTCCAGTGAGGTTCTCTGATTGCAAGGCGTGTTCCTGAGCGTCGAGACCATTGCTGCTCTGTACCTTCTTCGCAGCAGGCTCCTCGGAAACGCCACTAAAGCGCACCGTGTTTTCTCTGCCGTTTGGAAGATGCATCTTGTTATCCAGACTAGAGTGTGGTCTCTTCATAACTAAGAAATAAACGTGTTCCCCGACGTCGGCGGTTTGAATATAATGTCAATCTTGGTGGAGCACGACTCAAAAGCCCACTCTTTAGTAGTAGATGATTCCAAGAAGATGCATAACGAGACCACCCGTGCATCAGCACTCTCTATTCAGTCTTCATCCCGCAGTTAGGCCTAGCACTCCATACACCAGGTTCGGGTGACACACCGGCTTTCGTCCATCAGTCCGCTACGGCCTCTTGATCGGACTGCTGTCGGCACCACTGCTTTCGTACATCAGACGAAGGCAAATTCTGCTCATTTGCCCCGGCAGACAGCTCGAGTCGGCTGCATTGCTCATTCTGTAACGTAAGTGGGCAGGGAAGAAGCACACTCAGGACAGTACCGGGGTTTAGTTGTAATGAAAACTCTCCTGACAATGGATAACCACCCCACATTTAGCGGATCAGATAATCTTAGCGCCCATGGGTGGCGTCATGAGCATTCATCTGATAAATTTGGTGGGCGGCCAATGCAAGCACGGAACGGCCAGCCTGGGAAAAGCGCATGCAGGGTTACGTCGCCAAATACGCCCATGGGTTCCATCTGATAACGGCAAGGGCTCCGCATCCTTCCAGGGCTGCCAATGATGCGCTTTAGGCCCGCCTACTTTGCTGATCCATGGCGTTTGGCTGCCAGGGGGGTGTGCTGCATGGCTTTGAGAAAAAATTATCTGCCGAATGTCACGGGAATATTGGGATTGGGGCCCGCCCGACGCCCAGCGTCAATTACTCTGCCACACCTGCATCTGAAATCAGCGGCGTATATTCTTGACCTTCCTATGTCGTAACGGTCATTCATACTTACTCTGTTGCTGGTCTCGTCATCCCACGCAGCTGACAAGGTTTCAGGCTCGGTCATACACTCTAGCCCGGGAGGTGTAAAGTTTCGCTTAGGGCGGATCTGATAACTTTGATTGACACTGCAATGGACTATAGCAACACGTCCAGGGTCTCTCCGGTAGGGATTGTTTGTCCGTCCACGGCACAATATTTTTTTCCCTCAGCCCGACGGCCATTGAACGCTAGTTTCCGCGCGATTTATAGTGCAGCGGAGCAGGTGATCAATTCAGTGATCGGCAGGACATGCTTGCGGACAAGGCGCGCCATTCTCGTCCGGCTCGTTCTCTCAACATTTCTAACCGATGTTGAATGCGTCGTGAGCCTCGGCACCTGTAGTGTGAAACTTAGCTTTGTAGTCATTCTCCGAGATCGTGAATATTTCATCGTAATCTGCACGGATTTGTTCACACAGCTGTCAAGCCTTGTCGTATCATTCATCCATTATTCTCCTGCTTGAAGATCATTTGGTCTAGGACCCACCTCTACTGCTTGTCTACACTACCAAACAGTTCGATCTTCGATCAGCCAAAAACAATGGGTTTTGTGGTACTACCCGCTCTTACACCCGACATCAGCGACGTGTATGATGTGTATTTTGAGACCTTCAAAAACAACCCGGTTACACGTGCCTTGTTTCCCTCGGCCACAGAAGCCGATTTGCTCAATCCAAAATCCGAGTTTCGGTACGTGTGCTGCATTCTTGTCTTCCCCACCGTCTTTTGCTGTCGCGTAATATTGCAATGTGGGCTGATGTCGCCAAGACAGGGGCACACGAATCATGTTCAAGAGTGGTGGAAGACCAGCCAAACGCAATATACTTTGAAGTGTGTCGACACCGAATCTAATAGAATAGTCGGCATGGCAATTTTCGACATATACATTACACCCAGTGACTGGAAGCGCGGCGAGATGTCTTGGCTCGAAGGAAAAGAACGAGAGCAAGCCGAAGCATTGATCAGCCCGCTTTGGGAGACTAGAGAGAAGCTCTGGCTCAACGAAAAGTACATGTATGGCCACGTAATAGCCGTTCATCCAGAATATCAGCGAAAGGGTGTCGGGGAAAAAATCTTTCAATACGGCATTACTATTTCTCAAAACACCGGACTGCCGGTTTACATTGAAAGCTCAAAAGACGGTGTGCGCTTTTACGAGAAGATGGGTTGCAGGAGATTGAAAGAAAACCTGAAACCTTCGCTGCAGAGTATCAAATCGGTAGAAGGTAAAGACTTGAAAGTAGATGATAATCTTCCTTTGTTCGTATGGTTACCAGAAGGCGCAGAGAAGAGGCTGCCAGATGCTGTGCAGTTGGCATAAGTGCTATTACGACCTAGAAATAGTATAACATAGTATCTATCCCAACATTTGGTGAAGGGCATTGACACGGTAGCTTTCGCTCCGCTGTACAAGCTCTTCGTGCCGTCCCTGGTCCACCACCCTCCCAGCTTCAACCAAAAATATAACATCAGCCCTTGCAATCGTCCGCAATCGGTGTGCAATTGCAATTACTGTGACCCCGTGACCCTTCACCGCGCGCTCAAGGCCAAGTTCCAGGGCCTTTTCACTTTCCGCATCCAGCGCACTTGTGCTCTCATCGAGGAGAAGTAGTTTAGGCTTCCGTATCAGAGCTCGCGCAATGGAAAGGCGCTGACGCTGTCCACCAGAAAGTTGGTTGCCACTGGATCCACACTCCGTGTCGTATCCCTGTGGAAGTTCCATGATGGTTTCGTGAATGTTTGCCAACTTGCAAGCTTCATGTATCTCTTCATCTGATGGCACATGACCAGGTCTCGCTCCCAATGAAATATTGAATTTGATGCTCCCTTGAAAGAGTACATTCTCTTGTGGCACGTAAGCAATATCGTCCCGGAATGAGGCACCGTGATGACGCGATATGTCAACACCATTGATGAAGATGCTGCCCGTTGAAGGAAGATAGAATCGTTCCAGGAGTGCTAGTACAGTGCTTTTTCCTGCGCCAGAAGGCCCAACCAGAGCACAAAACTGGCCTGGTTGTGTTGAGAAAGACAGTGATGTAAGAACTGGAACACCAGGACGAGCTGGGTAGGAAAATCCAACATCTCGGAATACAACCCTAGCGCCGCCTTGTGCTGATGTTGGTGAAGTTGACTCAGCCAGCGCCTCAACATCGTCTCCTTTCTCCTGGAAGTCGTTATTGGGTGTAGATTTTCCATTTCTTACGCCGGATGCGTCTGTTCCCAGTTCAATGAGCCCGCATATGCGTGAGATGGCACTCTTTGCCTTTGCGATTTCTGGGGCGAGCGTAAATAGCTGACCCCAGAGCTGGGCGGAGATGAGCATTGCAATAAGTATGATGAAAAACTGAGTCTGGGTGTACCTTCCCTCGATGATGTTCTTTGATCCCCACCAATAGGCAAAGGCGTAGATGAAGCTACCACAGGAGTTGGCGACAGCTAACCAGACATTCGTCTTGAAACTTTGTTGGACCATTTCCTTTCTGGGAGCCTTGAGAGATCTTCGGTACGTCTGTAGGATTTCATCCTCGATTGAAAGAGCATGCACTGTTTTGATGTTTGAGATCGCTTCAGTTGTAACACCAATCGACGACGAAAATGCGCCAGCGTGCTTGACAGCGAAGCGACCAATTGCGCGTAACTGCATATACCCGGCGCCAAGAAGCAGAGGCACTACCACGAGGCATACGATTGCAATCCGCCATGCGATGATGTGCGACAGGACGATGGCGGCTACAAAGTTGACCACAACGGAAAACAAAGTCCCGACGATGGAACCGCTGAATCCTGCTAGTGAGTTTCCATCTTTGGTGATGTACTCAAGTAACATTGAAGGATTTCTCGCCTCAGACTCATGCCATTGCAGAGGTTGGTGAAGGAGTGTCTGCAGAGTTAGGTTACGAACCTTGTAGATCAACCGTTCCGAGAGAAGACCAAACGCCGCCCAGCTGGTGAAATTGGCAAGGAAAGCGATGCAGGCTAACATGAACCAAAGCCCGGAGAGCAGCTCGCCTCGGGAGCGAATGTAGTCTGGATCATTACAGGGAGCCATAAGGCCCATAATGTTACCGAAGAGAAGACCAGAGCCACAATATTGGCCGCCGACTATCAACGCTGCGAAGAACGCTAACAGGATAAGAAGCGTATATGGCCGGGTCAAGGGGAGCATCGTTTTCCTGATAGATCCCGCAATAACGGCGCCTTTGATTGGTTCGACAGAGTCTGAGTTGCTCAAGTCGTTTACGGGCGTAGGGTCAGCTTCTTGCGCTTTCATTGTCTGTTTTTCGTCCGACAGAGTATCGACATCACGCGATTCCAGACTGGCTCTGGAGCTGGAAGGACCATCCTCTGTCTTGACAGTCTGTAATCGGACCATGTCCGCATATGATCCGTCCAATTCCAAAAGTTCTTCATGAGTACCTTGCTCCAAAATATTGCCCTTTTTCATGACAATGATCTTAGAAGCAGCTCTGATCGTTGAAAGTCGATGCGCGATTGAAATCACAGTTCTTCCCGCAGAGGCGCGTTCAATAGCGGCCTGGATGCGCTGCTCGCTTGCGGAATCCAGAGCTGCAGTGGCCTCATCTAGAATGAGAATCCTAGGGTCCCGAACGAGCGCTCGAGCAAGGGCGATTCGTTGCTTTTGCCCGCCACTAACAAGACTTCCGCTTGAGCCGACAGAGGTACCGAATCCGAATTCTAGCCTGTCGATGAATATTGCCACGTCGGCGAGATCGGCGGCGTGTTGCACTAGTTGCACAATCTCCACAACCTGGGTATATTTGTCTTAGCACAGCGACTTTTGAATTTTAATTCTTTCAAAACATAACTCACCTCTTTACCAGCTTTCTCGGCTGCTTCATTGAGTTGATTTCCTTTCCTGATATCTTCAGCGACCCCAGCAAGAACTCCACTCAACAAGGTCTTCTCTAGATGAGCATGAGGTGGAGAGTTGACTAAGCCGAGGGCGATATTCTCAAGAATGGAGCGATCTAAGAGCGATGGTTCTTGTTGGACTAGACTGATGAAGCCTCGGAGATTTTTTATGTTGATGTCTTTGATATTACGGCCATCAAGGAGCACATCTCCTGACTGTGGGTCATAGAATCGACTAATCAAACTCGCCACTGTCGATTTTCCGCTTCCAGACAGTCCAACAATGGCGGTCAGTTGGCCTAGGGAACCATTTAGTTAGCATTCTAGGCATTTCGAAATTTGGGAGGCGAGATGAGAAATTTCATCATGAGCGAAGTATACGCACCGGCTTCACATTTCAAGGAAATGCTGTTCAGCACAGGATGATCAGGCCGGGATGGGTATGTAAAAGCCACATCGCGAAACTCAATCTCTCCGTCTGCTTTGGAAAGCTTCTCCGCAGTGGTGGAGGTGTTGTCGATGGTGGGTTCGGTTTCAATGTCTTTTCGCAATCGCTCGAATGCAGCTATGGCCCCTCCGAACAGTGGTAGCATGGGCGCAATCTGACTCAGAACAATAGCACCTAGATTTCCAACGTTAACATATGAAATTCGCAAATCTAGGTATCGAGCTTACCATCTAAGAGAATAAATGTGACTGTGTAGATCTCTCCAATAGTCGCACTACCCTTGCCCTCAAGAGAATCTGCGACTCTGCGACTACCCTGCCAATAACCAAGTGCACTAGCTGAGAAAGCAATGAAATAGAGCAGCCCAGCCTGAATAGCAGCAGCAGTTGCTTTCTTGATTCCCTGATCTCGTGCACTTTCCAAATGTCCCTTGAACTTCTCTTCCAGTCTGGTATTGGCCCCAAGAGCATGGACAAGACCGACATGGCTAAGAGCTTCAGACGCGATGGCGCTAGCGGATCCAAAGCATTCCGCCAACTTGGTACTATACTTTCCGACGAAGCGGCCTCCAATTACTGCCATGAGCAAGAACGCAGGGATCAGAGACACGAGCATACCCGCTAGCTCAGCATTTTTGATGAAGCCGACTATGTATGCTGTGACACAAAAGGATATGCAAGTCAGAGCAACGCCAACCTTTTCACCGGTACCACTTTCAATTGCCTGAATGTCACCATTCAGACGAGAAGATACTTCACCGGCTTGGAGTTTATCGAAAAAGGTCATATCTTGTCGTAGGAGATTGCGGAGGTAGCGATCCCGAACACGTTGAGCCAACCTCTGGGAAGCTAGATTCCAGCATACCAGATGCGTGTAGATGCAGGCAAAACTGGCAATGGCGATATAGACCAGGAGGAGAATTTTGGGTGTGATATTAGATTCCTCAGATGGCGTGGAGCCGCCAGCCTGGTTGTTACAGGTCACCGTATTGATTTCATCGACGAGTTGGCCGAAGACAATTCCTATGAGTGGGAATGGCACGCCTGCTGCGATGGCAGCTATGCTGCCAACGAGAACAAGTATCCTGTCGAGCCATGTCGGATCCGCGTAAAAGAGAAGATGGAGGAAGCCGAAGAAGGGCTTAATAGAGGCCCGTGAGGGCATGCTGATGGGCATGGAACATACAAAGAGTGTTCAACTGCTGATGAGGAGGTGTCTCTTGCCGTACGATTTCATGAAGCTGTGCGAGGACACCTGCATATGGGCAGCTGGGCGCCATGGCCCCATTGAGAGGCGACGGCCAGGATCGACACGGGGCGGGCGGTGGAAATTGCTCGCGGCGTGTCCGTTGGGAATGGCATCACGTGAAATCAATGCGTGGTAGATGCAATAGTACTAGAGGATTCGTAGAGTAGGCACGTTGCATGGTGCCAATGTGGGCTGAGCTTGGGTAGTGGAGAATGGACGTCTGTGTGTGTGACTTGGCAGCAGGCGATATTCGGACATGGTCAGTGCAACAAGTGTAACTGACGCACGGGCCGCACGGATTACTCGGAAGATCAGATAAAAATTTCGCTAGCTCTACACCGTTTTGGACAACCGCCACCCACGTCGTTCACTCTATATCCTTGCTTGCACTTGGACCGATGCAGCACCATCCCCTACCTCCTTGGACCCTTTGGATGCCTGGCGCACAATTTCTCCAGCCATCAACGCTACGTCCTTGGCCAGTGTCCGCCCTCCATCGGACTTTGAGGACACCAACCACAGCCGACAACCCTCTGCAATAGCGCCGCGCTTGAACTGCACCTCTTCCAGGCTTTCTCCCTTGGGCCGACAGCCTAGGATGATCGAATCCACGCTCTGGAACAGGGTAGAGTTTGAAAAGGGACTTGTCGCCGTGTCTCTGATGATGACATTGGAGCCCGAGCATGCAGCAGAGGAGTCTTTTCCGATAATGACGCGGAGTCTGAACTCGCCCTTGGATTGGACTTGCTTCTCGTAGGCACGCATGTAAACTCTCTGAATGTGCTCTGGTGCTTCCGTGACAGACGGCGTCTGACAGCTTGTCGGCTTCGCCCAGATCGAGCACAGCTGGGGTTGTGGAGGCTTTGCATCGTCCAGAATCCTCAACGGAGCAAGCGAATCGCTTTCCGTAACTACTGTAATGTTGCCCAGGCGAGGACAAGATAGTAGATCATCTACGATTTCTACCATATTCTCGCCAGAGCCGACTACGGATACGTTGAGTCGTGGCTCATTGGCACCTCGCAGCTCGTTTCTTCGTGAAGGATAATCGTCCATGGAGATGATACGCTGGCCCGCTAAGAAGTTTGTTGTCGGTAGTGATTGTGCGGTTGGTCCACTGGTCCGGGACGGAGACGGTGCAACAACGCTCCTCGCTCGCACCACCCATGTTTTTCCAGTATTATCTTTGACGGCTACCTTCCAGCCTTGTACAACATCTCTTTCGACTTCTGGGGCTACCCCGACAACTTCGCTACCATATCGTACGTCGTTCTTGAAATGCTCAGCACTCCACTTCATGTAGTCGGCAAATTCCTCTCTCAAAGGATTGAGACGGTCGGAGTTTGCAAACTCGATAAGCCGCTTGCGATTTAGAAGGTAGTTGACGTAGCTAAAGGCTGTTCTCGGATTCCGAAGTGTTGCCAGGTCGTACATGAATGGGCTTTCCATTCGTGTCCTTGATAAATTTGAAGTCGAGCCCCATGAGAATGACGGCTTCTTTTCGATGAAAAGCACTTTCAACGGTGCTCGAGACTCGCTATTCGCAATAGCCGTAGCCAGCTGCGCTGCCCCGAAGCCAATGCAAACGAGGTCATACAAAGGGGTAGGTTGCGCCATCGATGAAACTGGTGCTGCGTTCATAGTGCTGCTTGTTTCTTCGGCGGAAGTTATTGTGTGGAAGATGATAGAACAAGGACAGACACCGCGCGCTGTTATGTTTGAAAGCTGCAAGTTCTAAAACGTGATACGACACTAGCAGTTTAATTTCATACCACAGCAGCGATCATGCACAACTCGTACGTAGAACAAAAAGATCCGAGCTTTATCCAGCAACGGCCAGACACCCCGATATCCAGGCTCAAAACAACGATGTCACCGACAGCTAGTGTGGGCCGCATGGATGGGCTGTAAATGCACGCCACACATGTACGACAACTTGCATGGGTTTGAGGGTGGCAGCATAAGACCCACATAGTGCGATCAGCCACCCACCCGGGACTTTCATCGTACCACGGCCACCCACGCAAGCGCTGGCAATTGCTGCCCGTCAATGGCTAGCATACCCACATATTTTGTTCCGGTTACTAGGGACAACCTCGGTTAAACTGCCCCGGGGCAGCTGTATCCAAGTTGGATGCCTTCAAGCAACACATCCCGGCTATGAAAAGGCTCTTTATACAATCTTCTTGGGTCTCCCCTTCTACCAGCGCAAAATCCAATATTCGAAAATGAGCCAACAAACGAAGCCAACTGCGGCAGAAGAACCATTCATTCTCAAACTTCCTCACCCATATCTTACGGCATACGCAGTCGTCAATGACGCTCCCAAAGGAAAACCTACCAACAACAAGATCCGGATTTCCTCGGCGAACACAACTGGCAAGGAGGTCACACCTCCAGTTGTATTGCACAATGAAGATATCTCGTTCAGTGGCATCGGTTCACCGAGCCAAGACAGTGGGCCATCAAAGGGAGACAACAGTTCTTGGGCACGCGCTCGACGATCACCCCATGTAACTGTTACCTGGAACCAGGATAGACCTACAGTTCCACAGGTCTGGCTCATCGCTTATGCGTTGGTCTCACTGCATCCTCTAGTAGAGAATTTCCGCGTTATTCTCTCCGGCAAGGATTCCAAGTCACTAGCTCATGAACTGTATGTCACTGGTCTCTTCCACCCACATCCTAAACCGTCTAGAGCAGAAGCACCTCAAGACGGCCATCTTCTCTTCCGAGGCACCTTTTGGCAGGGTGCCGCATCTCCGTTCGGAGCCCGCCCGGTGTGGGCGCCACACCTCGATGCCTCCGGCAAGCCAGCCAGCAGACAGTATCCCCCTTTTCCATTTCAGAATGCACCAAGTACTCAATTTCCAGCTTTGCCCCGACATACTATGCATCCTGTTCGGGAGCCCAAGCCAGAGCCAGGGTCTATCATCTATAGCCGATGGATACCACATTTGAAGGAACACTTTACCATGGTGGCTCTTGACTACACCAACGATGAGCATCTCCGCTTATTCAACAAGTGGCAGAATGACCCACGCGTAGCTGCTGGCTGGAATGAGACCGGTACCCTTGATCAGCACCGCGAATATCTCCGCAAACTGCACGAGGACCCCCACGTGCTCACCATGTTTGCCGCGTTTGACGATATTCTCTTTGCTTATTTTGAAGTCTATTGGGCAATGGTAGGTGTTTATTTCTGCTTGCCGTCATGTAATTACGTACTAACAAACATATAGGAGGATCACATGGGCGCCCACTACCAATCGTCGCCGTACGATCGGGGAAGACACTCCTTGGTAGGGGATGTAAGATTCAGAGGCCCGTACCGTGTCTCTGCATGGTGGTCGGGCCTAATGCACTACATGTTCCTTGACGAGCCGCGCACATGGAACCTAGTGGGAGAGCCGGCAGCCACAAGCAGTACTGTTCTGGCTTATGACTTTGCCCATGGTTTCCACGTTGAAAAGCTTATGGACCTCCCGCACAAAAGGAGTGCACTCATGATGGTTAACAGGGAGAAGTTCTTCACTCTGAGCCCATTCACATGGGATGGAGAGAAGAAGGTCAGGCCGAGTCTCGACGCAGGTGCCAAATTGTAATTGATCACGTAGCGCTTTTTCCCTTTGATATCTCATAATAACACATCATCAATCAATACTATACACGACAATATTCAATCGTTGGAACACTCACCATCCGTGCATGCTGCTTCTCCTGAGTTCCGGAATGCTCATATTCTAGAGTATGTGTAGCTTCGTCTGTACCAGGGGACGACTCATACCCGACATTAGAGAGTATTTGCATGTCCGTCACAAAACATGTGATGACAGCCATGCCCCCCCCCCCCCCGCGCTGCATCCCACATGCAAAATGCGGATCAGACATTTAGCCGCAAATTTTTATCTGATCCGTCCTGTGCGTAGCGCCACAAGAGGGTGTGAACTGGCCGTGCGAGCAGAACCGAGCGGCCTTATTGCTCGGATATTGGCGCACTAATCCGACGATGGGGTGTGTGGGAGTGTGGTGGTGGATTGCAAGACGTAACGGCATTGCAGCCGGCAAGACCCAATGGGCATAGCCACTCCACTTGATGTTTCCAACTTGTGCAAAGCTCCGCGAGAAAAAAAATTTACTCGAAGCGCCAGCATGACGTGACAATGCCTGATGAGGCAGGCCAGCGGATCTGATAACGCTCCATGATGTTCGCCCAGCCACTAGTCGGTCTTCCCAGCCGACCCTGTCTCCACGCAATACCCCATGTGGCGACGCTAACTTTTGATCTGATAAAAAAGTTACGTTTGATCTGATAAAATTTTGCAACGTCAATGCGCCCACTATTGAAGCATTCCATTCGACGCTCACCGACATCGCACCAGCCATGAGCGGTAATTGATCTTATCAGATGAGATGAAAGGCGGTCCTTCGCTGGCTGCTGTGACGACAGGGATGAGCACGCCCCTTGCTGTCACCAGGCGCGGCTAGAACTGCGCGGCTTGACGACGGCTTTGGACGATCGCCCTTCCTTCGAAATAGGGTCCTCGCCATCATGTGGAGACCCATGCTGGGCCATGCCATGGCGCTGCTAGTTGCATTGTGTCGGAAAGAGCAGGAGATAAGCTGGTGGATCGTTTGACTCTGTAATGTCGATACTTCTCGTACTCTCTACACTACTCCGGATCAAGCATCATCCGACCCGGGCAATGCCTAACGCCCTTGTGCGTGTATGTCCAAGACGCAGGAAATGTGGCACACAGGATGGCTCATTCCGCTCTTGTCCTTAGATCCGAGCAATCGGCGAAATACTCATCATCACCCTCGTTGCTACCGGGGGCAAATTGGACCAGAAAGTGCCTTGAGGGGTTGGCATCAGTCTTTCGATTGCTTCCAAGTGCCATACGACACGGCTTCTTTTCGGTATCTCACGTCGTTTGTGTTCCATTGCCTATGTTCCCAGTTGATTGATCCCATTCATCGCAACTGCTATCGAACAGTTCACTTCTTCTTGACCCCTTGGCCATTATTGCTTGTTATGCTACCAATATTTTGCTATAGCAAGAACCAGTAAGAACCCCGAGCCATAATGGCGGAAATCTACGACCAATCTCGAAACGACGCTTTGCACCGTCTCAACCAAACACTTCTCCAGATCGACCCTTACGATCTTCCACCATATCCCAACCTTTCCATCGTCACAGGGCCCCTCGACCCGCCACTGGTTCAATTAACACTCTCTCAACTACTCCAACAACAAGCCGCACATTACCCCAGCAACGAAGCTGTCGTCATACCATGGACTGGTGCGCGTTGGACGTACCAGAAACTATGGGCAGAATCAAGCTTGTTGGCCAGAGCATTGTTGAAAGAAGGAGTTCGACCAAGAGATAGGATAGGTATCATGAGCGGGAACTGTGAAAAGTACATTTCATTATTCTTTGCCTGTGCAAGAGTCGGTGCGATATGCGTCACTCTCAACAATACCTATACTGCAACGGAGATGGAGTTTGCTTTGAAGCATACAAGTACGTCTTTTTTCCAAACATTAATCCCAGAAATCTTTTGGGAAGGCTAACGAAAGCAGAGTGCAGAATTCTATTCACTACCCCTAACATTGCCCGATTCGACAACATCCCATTACTGAAAAGACTGAGTCAAAAAGACATAGCATCAGTTCTCCCAGATCTCAAGACCGTATGTTTAATACGAGGTCAAAATGACTCCTTTACCACTTACTCTTCGTTCATCGACAACGCTCAATACATTCCCGAGCACATCCTCGACATCTTTGACGGCATAATAAGTCCTCATGACGTAGCAAACCTACAGTTCACCAGTGGAAGCACAGGCAAGCCAAAAGCAGCCATGTTAACACACTAGTTAGTCTTCTCCCTTCCCTTCTTCTTTCCTCCACACGCTTCGATGTATGCCCAGCCAAACTAACAAACTCACATCACAGCAACCTCATCAACAACTCCCGCTTCATCGGCGACCGCATGCAACTCAGCCCCTCGGACACCCTCTGCTGTCCACCTCCCCTCTTCCACTGCTTCGGCCTCACCCTCGGTGTCCTTGCCGTCCTAACCCACGGCTCCACCATCGTCTTCCCAGCCGAAGCCTTCGACCCCATCGCCTGCATGCACGCCATCTCCACCGAGAACTGCACCGCGCTCCACGGCGTCCCCGCAATGATGGAATCCATAATGGACGTCCCGCGCCCCGCGGGCTGGCAAAGCAAACTACGCACCGGCATCGTAGCCGGTAGCCCCGTCCCCAAATGGCTCATGGAGCGCATGGTCTCCGAACTCGGCATGACGGACTTTACATCCTCGTACGGACTCACAGAGGCAAGTCCAACCGTGTTCAATGCTCATACTACGGATTCGCTGCATGCCCGCTTGACTACCGTCGGCACCGTGCTGCCGCATGCCAAAGTCAAGATTGTAGACCGCAACGACCGCGTTGTGCCCATTGGCGTGAGAGGCGAGCTTTGCGTCGCTGGATACCAGGTTTGTAGAGGTTACTGGGAGAACCCGGAAAAGACGGCTGAGCTTATTTTCAACGATGAGTATGGCGAGCCGTGGTTGCATACTGGGGATGAGGCGGTGTTGGATGTCGATGGGTATTGTACGATTACGGGGCGGTTCAAGGATATTATCATTAGAGGTACGTTTTTGTCTTTTGTCCTTTCTATGTACTGAGAAGTGCTGATGTGTGTGAAATAGGAGGCGAGAATATATATCCTCTTGAGATTGAAGAGCGGCTTGTTGAACACCCGTCTATCGCACGTGCGATTGTCGTTGGTGTTTCGCATCCCCGCTTGGTGGAAGTTCCTGTGGCGTTTTTGCTTCGCGAGACAGATACGCCGAAACCTGATCTTGCTGACGTACAGGGCTGGGTCAGGAAAGTGCTGGGTAGGCATAAGGCCCCCGTGCATATCTTTTGGTTGGGAGAGGATTGCGATGCTGAGGTTCCGCTGACGGGTAGTGGCAAGATTAGGAAGTTTGTACTCAGAGATGTTGCGGAGAATTTGCTGAAGGAGAGGTAGATTGTGTTTTTTGTACATATAGCGATGCGTTTTAGGTTAAAATTGGAAATGGACTCGGATTAGTGGCTTAAGAATATCATTCTAAGTTGTAATGTGGTATTATACTTTGTCAAAATCCTTATTGTTCGTTTTGTATGCCGCTGTGAGCAATTATTCCAGAATGTTTGGTTTGATTGCATACACGAAAGGTTGTCAGCACAGCTCGTGGAAGATTCAGTAACGATACACTTGGTTAGCAAATGTGTCTCTTCAGCGGCAAAAGCGTACACACCGTTATTTACACTTCTCAATTGTCAACTGAATTTGTCTCCAATCAATCGCTTCGCCTTACATGACGAGAAATATCCAGTTACTGTTCGAAGAGTTTCGTATTCCAAACATGTTCCCTAGAACATAGCTGTGCAAACAGTGATGTTCGCATTCAATATTCAAAGCTCGTATCTATGTGTAGCAGGTTAGATCGGTATTTGATGTTTGAAAATGACGAAGACAAAAAGCCTTGATTCATTTTCTCGCTTCGCGCCTCTGATTTGATGAAGGGCTAGCTGTAGAGAACAACTGGTGCATTGATATGTAATCGCATATGGTAGACTACATAAAGGTCCTTTCGCTATTTGAGAATAATGCATTGTATTATCAATTTATTTTCCCATTTTATAGGCCATGAAACTGAAGTCAAGAACTATTACCTACAACTTGATCGTCTGATATAGTACGCCAATCGACTTGGCCATTTCGTTCAGTGAAATTTTGCATAGTGAACCTATATCGCCCGCTGCAACATGGTATTTATGAATTACTGAGATCTTGCGTGACGTCCTTTACTGAATCTGCACATACTGACTTTTATTGACCAGAGTTGCGGCTACAGAACTGATGCAAATGCCTTGGTGAATATGCTGTATGCGGACGTAGTAACACATAACAGGGAAACGAGTTCCATAGTAGCTCCTACAATCTCATTGTTGGTTCTCAGCGATTAGGACAGTGCAAGTGAATTGAGAAGGAAGTAGCTACATCAAACACCCACATTCACTTCCCGCCTTCACCTCAATCGTCACTTCAATCCTTCACCCGCTACACTACCACTCACACACACACTTTTACTACAAAGGTAACAGATCTTTTATTTCTCTCCCCCCATTACATCATTTACCACCAACTCAAAATGCCACGACCCTTACTCCCAAAACCGCCTCGCCCCTCACCCGCCATCGACGCCTCCGCACCATCACCAGTCACAACCCGCTTCGGCCGCCGCGTAATCCCACCACGAGACCTATCCCCCCCAGCCAGCAACCCACCCTCGCAACCCTCTCAACCACCTCAGACGCCCCAAAAAGTCACCACCACCACCACCACCACCACCAAGCTCCCAGCATACTACTCGCTCGCCCCCAGCGTCCCCTCCCCCTTCACCGGGTCCCTAGAAACAAGCCTCGATGCAATCCTCGCCTTTGGCCAACTCTACGCCGCAATCCCCGGCGTGACACCTCTCGTAACCGCACTTCTCGAGCCCGTCTCCCCTCACACAGACTGGATCGGTATCCTCTCGGCCCTGGAAACAGCAACATCGCTTCACTCCCGATACTTGATGACGGAGCTCCTATTCCTTCTCACACGCACACTGTTGCCCGAGCAAATCGCCGAGAATAGAGCGATGCTGGAGCAACTGTACGACCGCAAGAAGCAGCTTGCGATGCGGCTTTTGCTAAGGTACGATATGCTGCGTGAGTGGAAGATGGAACCGAATCCCGCGTCGTATCGCGAGCAGCCGGTTACGGTGGCGTCGGTGGTGCCGGTGCCTGGGTTCGTGGCGCCGGAGCCTGTCGTCGGTGTTGCGTCGCCGCGGTATCCGTATCGGAGGCCGTTGCTGTTGAATGTGATTCCGACTTTACTTGCGGGACCGGTGGGGGGGTATGCGTCGCAGAGTGTAAGGGATCGCATGAGGCATCATGTTACGGTGTTGGATGGGTATCTTATGCTTGGGGATGAGGAGGTGGAGGGGTGGAGTGATGGGAGGGTGAAGAGTACAGTGTGTTTTGTGTTGATGCATTGGCAGTGGTTGAGGGGGAATAATGATACGTTGGATGATTTGGAAATGATGGATTGGGAGGGGTTGGAGGGGAAGGCGGAGGAGTGCGGGTGGATTGGGGATGATACGACGAGGGTGCCTACAGGGAGCAGTGTGAAGAAGGAGTTGAAGTCGCTTGGATAGGAGAGGTTGACTTCTTTGCTTGAATAGTTCAGGGGAGGTCTATTATTTGTAGAAGGCTATGGGTTTGTGCAACAGTCGGCTAGGGAAGACATGGTTGCGAGGGTAGTAGAAGTCTAGTGCGCATTACAAAGCTTCATGCTGGTGGACGCTGCTGTTCCTTGTCCAGCGACGGAAAGTCTTGCCCTTCCACCAGAAGAGTATACCAAATGAACACCAAAGTGTAATCAAAGCTGCGTTAGTCATGATAGGCGGGATGAAGCTGGGGCCGTTAGTAAATGCTATCAATACAGTAGAAGTTGCTGAACTTACCCATCGTCAATAGACCAGGGAGTAATGAATTTTCCCATTCCGTAACCCCAAAGATTCTTGTTGACTGTTACTGCAACGAAGATTGATCCTGCTACAGGCTTGTACGAGTCAACGGCATAAGTGGTGGCGATACCTGGCAAAGCAGCGACCTGGATACCAGCGCATGTATATCCAACAATGACAATGACTTCCCACGCCCACTTGCGCTCATACCCAATTGAGACGACAATGTTTCCGATAAGCATGATGATGACGTAGGGAATCATAGCTGGCAATCGCATCTCGGGCTCACGGATGCCATTGTTCCTCCTTGTGCTTCGTAGCGACACCCAATCACTTAGTGGTCCAGCAGTGAAGAGGCCAATGATAGCACCGACCATAACAGCAAAGTTGGTGAAACCAACAGATACAGGCTTGAAGTTGTACGGCGGTGCGGCAAACACTTGGCTTTGCGTGAGATTGAGGGTAAGAAAACTGGAACATGACCAGCTGGCAACGAAAGCAGCAAACTCTACAATGGGAAAAGTAAAAAGTTTCCACGGAACCCAGATCTCAAGAAAGATGGTGCGGAAAGGGTTCGCGTTTGGTTGGAATATCCTCCATTGCCACTTAGCAGGTTTACCCTTGCCGAGATGCGGATCGCGCCGTTCGGTTTCGGACATGGTGAGGTCCTTATTAGCAGTCGAGATGGCAGTCTCAGCTCTCTGGATATCGTTGGCATCCTGCTCTGTGTCCGAATTGCCAATCTCCTTTTGAGTGGATGTTTTGATTTTCTCCTCCAGAGAAGGTGTCTTCTTTTGGCCCTCTTGCACGGGTGCAGCACGCCTGTATCTTGTTTCCGGAAACGCGAAGACGCACATGAGGAACGAGAAACCCAAGAGGGCGGCGTTTAGCCACCAAAAGTCGCGCCACCCGACTGTCTCTGCCATGGAGCCAGACACGATCGGGCCGACCATGAGTGAGCCCATATACACTACCCAGTATAGGGTGTTCCACTTGCCACGGTCGTGCAAAAAGAATATGTCGGCAATGACCTCAGGCATGGTGGTCTCTGCAGGGCCTGCACCGATACCGTTGACGATACACGCGCCCATGAATGCGCCGTAAGAGTTTGCCTTTGCGCGCCATATCGATGTGCCAAAGTTGATGAGCTGCGACAAAAGGAGTACGGGACGACGACCGAAAGAGGAGCTTATGGGGACCCTGACGTAACACCCGTTAGCCACCACACAAAGTTGACGGGGAATCGGGACGCTCACCAGATAAAATTACTGAAACCCAGGACAAGAATACACACGCCCGTGAATTGAACAGCTCCAGCCAAGTCTGTATCAAAAGCTTTCATAAGGGCAGGGAACATAGGCGAAAGAGCCAATGGACCGAATCCTTGAGAGAATGTAGCTACGGCTACCGATGCGATTGTAGCCGCCTTCCACGCGGGGCTCCAGTTGAGCGGATCGTTTGGATCATCACTAGGCTGCGGAACCAAGACTACGGCATGGTCGCCTTTGACGAAGTGGTGTGAGCCGACATCAGCCATGACCTCCGTACCGGGGAGAATCTCGGTATGCAACTCTTCCTCGAGTTGATGCCGCTCCTGAACACTGTCAGTAATGCACTCAACAATAACAAACTAAGAATAGAAATCTTACATCTTCATTATAGTCGCGAGACGCCATGATGGCGGAGTCCGGTCTGAACCTTCACACAATCGAGGTGGCAATAGGGTTGCGTGAGCGCTGTTCGAGGCACCTTGTTCTTGACGGTTGATTGGGGAGGTGAGGACTTTGTTTGCAGGCCAGTTGTTTCAAAAGGTTATGGTCCAATTAAGCACTACTACTGCCCCGGTACCACTAGACGGGCCGCAGCTGACAGATACGGGAAAGAATTACGCCGCAATCAACTCCGGATGAAATGTCGATATTGGCGAACGGAAATAAGTTGAAACTCGTTGAAAGCCCAAAGACGGTGCCTTGCAGAGCCAACGCGGCCTTTTGGGAGGTTGGTGTGGGGGGGGCACCCAGTGGTCAGGTCGTGCCGTCTTCTGCGATATGTGATGGAATATGTGATGAAATGAAAGATGCAGTAAGCCAGTTCAACGCACCTGTGAAACTGCGAACAGGATGCATGTATCAGACAACTGCGAACAGTATACATATATTTGACATTCGGTCATGTTTTCATAAGGTCTGGATTCACCGAGAGCTTCGAATGCTTAGTTAGTTTTGGTGATTGGTCAATATCGAGTTAGACCGAATGGAGGGCCGAGCGGATGACAAGCCATGACACGGCAGATGCATGGACACATGCCACTGGCTACAAAGTCGACGCGAGCGCCCCCAAATACATTCTAGAGGGTACGGTACTTGGGAAATAAGACGACTTCGCGATTATCGTGCCGTGAGTGTCCAATTGCCGAGTTGGAGTTGAGTGGACTGGCATACCCGTGCTAAGCAGCCGATGCGGGGAAAGCTGGGGGATGCCCCACCAAGCGGCGACCTAAATCAGCCGCCACACTCACTCTCCCATAGAAAAAGTACATAAACACGTGCTTTGCAGCCTCAATGTCGGAGTCTTTCCTCGGTAGTAATATTGCTGACAAAATGACATGTAATAGACGGCACAACAACCTGCCGTGCCAGCATGTGCGCCAGTTTAACTAGTGGCCTAAAGTGGCGGTTGTAAGTAAGATTGGGCGTGTGCGGCCCCTGATATGTACAGGGCCGTTGGGCGGTAAACGACAACAACAACAACAAGAAGAAGAAAAAAGACGTCCGTGTTATTCTGTGGGGAAATGATGTGCAAGCAAGAAATCCTGGGGAAATCCTCCTGCTCTATAAGTTTCATTTGCCGTTAAATGCACTGCATGGGTGTGCTCAACAAGCCTAATTTATTGGGCATTGAGCTGGGCGCCTAACAAGATCAACACCAACACAAGGTGACGAAACTACCAAGACGTACTTCTGAGACTCTACCCCGATGTTTCAATACTCACTTGCATTGCTTGATATCTCTTTGCACTGGAGATTATGCACCTAAGCAATGTTTGCCACGTGCTTTCGTAGGGCACATGACAGCTGTCAGCTGTCAGCAGGCTGGGCCCTTCAGCCACACCCACACAGGCTTGCATATACTACTTTAATATGTACATACGCCAAGGTCGGTCCTGATCCTGGACAAAGTTAGCGCATCTGAAGACATCGCATGTAGGATCAAACGTCCCTCAGAATTGAGGCATGCGACACCAGTAACGGCCGAGTCCTCCAAATGCATGTGTCATTATACTACCCAGAACGATCGACCGGTTTGCTGGGCTGGACCGTCCAACTATGAAACTATAAGACCAGCAAATATAGCGTAGGTACACTTGTTTTATGGTCTGTGACAAAAGTACCTGCTGTTTTTGGATCACCCGATACATCTCAACAAAGTAAAACATGAGAGCCAAGGGAGCTGGGGATTGCATAAAACTGTTTGGTTGGCATATCGACTTCTGCAAGCTTGGGAGGGGCAAAAAAATGTGTTGAATCATAGGAAAACAGGTTGTAAAGGGTGATGAAGGTGAGGGGCAAGTGCAGACGCATAATGTAAGTACACGTCACTATAGCTCGAAAACAAAAAAGGGTCAGCCTGCAGTTTAATAAGACGGGAGAGTATTATAGTGTGGCCTTGCAAGGTTGATTTACTGGTCGGAAATCCGGGAGTGGCAGCTACGAACGAATACCGGGTGAGCAGGAAGACAACTATACCCGTTTTGGATGGGGAGGGACTATAGTATGTGACATCGCTTCTCCAAGTCTTCAGGGTCTTTTCAAATAGCAAACTCAAAATACGAGATTTGGATTTGTAGTAGGAAATATGCCTCATCAGCTTACATGTATAGAGTGGAAAGTAATTGCAAGGAACACACGCATGGTAAATGTAACTGTAGAGATACGGAGGTTACATTCTTTCACAATAGCTGAGAGTGGCATTATGCGATGCGTGATTTTGAGAATTAAGTCTGGTTTGTTCAGTGATCTCATGTTCCTCGTTGTTCCGGAAAATTTGGAGAACAGCACGGTAAAGAATCGTATACTCGGTCTCTCTTATACTTTGAAATCCAGTATCTCATACAACAATGATCGTCTGGATATAGAAAGCATGCTGGCTTAACTGTTCCAGGTATTACTAAGAGCTTAAAGTGACCGTCAAACGTGAGGCGTTGAAAGCTTACTGACTGATTTTATGCATCTCATTGAGTGGATGGAGCAAACTCGGGCGAAAGTGCGCTGTAGGTATGGTGATTGGTTGAGCAGATCCCCGGGGGTGCATGACATACATACTGTGTAGTATCTTATGACCCGTTTTAGTTGTGATAGAACATTGCTTAATAGGGTCTTAACTGTAAAGTATCTTCTCAAGGGTTGAATAGTTGTTGGTGTTTTGGTTTTGGATACAGCATACTGTAACAGGACACTATCACTGTCTCTTCGGCTGTGAGAAGCAGGCGCAAGGAGCACTCTAGTTCTTTGAGTAGATACATCTTTAAGCAATGGGTATGCTGAATTGATTGGCCATGTAAGCTGTGGTATTGCTTGTGTGAGGAGCCATATGTATTCGATAGATGGGAGTACAAATGTGAGGAAGGACTCATTGGTGTCACTTACCGATTTACATTCAAGCTATTGTATCTCAGCCCCTTTCAGAAGAGTCCCCATGCGCTTAACTGCAGTCTTCACTTGAGTATCAGACTTACATCTTTCTTTTAGGATTAACACATTGTGGCGTGATTTCGAGCACAGTTATGTGCAACGTGTATGCAGTCTCGAATCTAAGCACCTGCATCATTGTGTCTCGATTACAAACCCAGTCAAAGCAAGCAGTCACGCACGTATTGTGTAATCGATGATTGTGGTGGAGAGGCAGCGACAGCCGATCCAAGTGCTAGATTACGGGCCAAGACGCTACTACGCATCCCTCGTCTGATACGAGCTGACTTCGTACAGATCGAAATCTCCATACATTGTATACAGCTGTAGGCCGATTCTCAGCGACCGCTAGGCAATTCTTGTCAAGCCCCATTTCTCCGAGTTATCGCCAAAGTCAGCTCAGCCAAGCAAGTGTCTGGGTCTTATCGTAGGCTAGAGGCTTAGTAAAGGTCATGCAGGCTCAAACTCTATTCTCCAAGCATGGTATGCGATCAGCTATTTGGCTACAAACTACCATGACATGGTACCCTGACTACTTCAACAGAGCCATGAACTAGTCGCGCTACGAAAGTACACTGGGCTGGAAAGGGGAACACTCTGTGAGCTCTGGTAGATCCACGCAAGTGCGTCGTTCACCTGACAGTGTTACATTTAGTGTGGATGGTGTGGCGGGAACGGTGGTATTGAACAGCATGATGCTCAGTGCAGTAGCGCCTGTGCATTTTCTTAGAACTCAGGGCTTACATTTGTCATCGTCGGAATATTCTCTGTGCACTTTCAGCAAAACAGCCGTTTGTTGAGAA
Organism: Bipolaris zeicola 26-R-13; assembly: GCF_000523435.1. Lineage (NCBI taxonomy): Eukaryota > Fungi > Ascomycota > Dothideomycetes > Pleosporales > Pleosporaceae > Bipolaris > Bipolaris zeicola. Next base: position 61,628 of record NW_006912070.1, read on the forward strand.
TGAAGAGCATTCAAGTGTCGTAATCTACTAGGGGTTTTGGAAAGCACTTCAACGGTCTGACAATTCTCCATAGTTTATGGTTCTGGTTGTTGGCAAATACAATGATTTCTGCGGTTTTGATTGGGCCAGAAATCTGTATGTGTGGTGCTGAAGTACGTCCATCATGAATGGTGGTGATCATCATGTAGCAAGGGTCTATTTTGATGTGAAACATAATCCGCAAAATAGAACCATTCGTAGGGCAGCAATAGCATAGCGTTGAACCACACCATCAGAATACGAGAACTCAATAATATAGCGCAGTGTATGGTAGGAGTGACATTGGTTTATACGCGAAGACGTTGGCCCGTTAGTGAACCTAATTGTAATAGACTGCATGTCTTCCTGTCTGAGACGTGTTTGTAGCATGACAAGAAGTCTTGTACTGCGCCCTTTCTGACTCGATGGTATGAGACATATCCGGGCCTTCTTGCTTCTCCAAAGTCGCACACACCTGCACTGAAGCCCGACATCAAGTGGCATTTCGCATGGTTGATGGTGTTGAGGGCCGGGGGTAAGGCGGAATGCCAAGCGAAGACATTCCCCGGTGAAACGCCACGAAAAAGTCCAGGCGACTGAAGCTGTGCTGGTATGAAGAAGGGTTTCAGCGAGGCGCAGTAGTGTTGGCAGTGTGCTAGACCCAGGCAAGACGGATATATTCGGATTTGCGGTACTTCATGTCAGCGTTGGCGAGCGTGGCAAGGAGAGATCTTCACCCGAGGCCGTGTGGTTGTGAGGCCGTTGGCCCGTGAGAACGATTGCTGGACATGGCTCGCAGCCCACTTTTGATTGACACTTCGGTCCACGGCAGCCAGGTCATCGTCGCTGCCACGTTTTAGGGATCTGTGAGACTCTTTTGGTGTGGAGAAGTGAGGATCATTCACGTGAGGGGCATAGTGCGCGGCAGAAGCGGACTAGCGTCTGGGAGACCCCTGCGACCCCTATCGTCCACTGTCGCTCTTCGTCGTCGTCGTACGTTGGGCGACATGGCAACATAGACGATCTCAATATCAGACTCTGACAGATGACGACTTCACCAAGCTTATGCTCTCACTCAGATTCCACGTGGTGGAGTAGAGACCTGTGGGAAAACCTTGTCTAACCTGGGGAATCCAGGTAGATGGCGGCTGCAGCTGGACGAATACGACCGACCCCAACCACGACGCAGCTGGGAATACAATGTACAACTGGTACATACTTACACACTCAAACGACGGCCGCCGGCCTTGGTTAGGCCAATGACAGCAGCTGTTCCACAGCCAACGGCCCATTCCCACACGCGGAAAGCCAGTCCGACTCGCGTGCCGCTCCTGTGCCGTCTTCATGTCGGCTGCAGGTAGAAGAAATAGGCAAAATGGAACCAGGCCTCTGGGATCGTAATCACGCTTCTGTTCGTTTTGTGTCGCCCCAAATCGATCGTTCACCTCTTCGAGTCCTAATGCATGGCGACTAAGTGCTTGGCTGGAGAAGCGCGTGAGTGGAGCGCGCGCCGTCAATGCTGAAGGGCCATGCGCCTTAAGTATATCGCATGATTCTAATAGGTGCTTTGGACGCCGAGCGGCAGAGGGTACCAAGGTGGACCGGTGAACAGCCCATTTCTCTACTTACTACATGCGCCGGTCCTACTAGCCTCAGCCAGCCATTGCTCGAGAGTAGCAGAGGACTTATTCTACACAAAGTATACCCGTATGCCCAGCGCCCACCACCATGGCACAGTTGGTTGCATGGCCACCCAGACTTGCAGGAGATTTGGATGACCGAAAATGCACTTTACGACAATCAGGCTGCGTCTCCGAAAATTTCATTTGGGCCTGCGCTTCTGATCGGTGCGATGGGTATCCTGCTGACGGTACCCTGCAGCTCGCTTACATGATCCACGAATCGAATCATCCATATTCGATACGGCCTCTCCTGTGATCCTCCAGATCCCGCCACGTTCCTGCATACGTATGTTCGCGCCGACCAACTTGCCTGCAGATCCCTGCGGGTGCCGATTTGCTCTCAAGCCGACCCAGAAGTGGTAATATGTCCAACGGTGCAGACACGCCGACCCCCCCGGTCATAGCACGGCACAAGCAGCACACAGAGGCTTGCCAACCACAAAGTACCTCGTACTTGTTCACCTGAAACAATTTATCCGTCTGCCTACATGGATGGTGACACCATCTTGTTCAAGGGCATGCCATACTCGTAGCCCGTTGGAAAAAAAGCAATTTACTCGCAACTGCAACAGCAGTGAGGTGGGATGAGACTGTGTGTGTGCAGTTACTGTGCACAAGCATTCCCACCCCCAAGGCACGACGCTCACGGTGTTTCATTCTGCTGTAGATCCCGGCAGCTCCCGGCATGTAACACAAGGCGTGCTAGGATCAACTTCTGTGACTGTCTCACAGTATCTCGTTGTTGCCATGTTTCGAGTCATGGATCCGCGGAAACTTTTCAGGCAGGCCTGCGATCCGTTGGGATCACGGAACTATTGGCAAAGGTTCCCGTCAAGCGGGTACCTGGAAAGCGGGGAACGTGCTTAAGGACGCTCATGGAACGTCCTTTAACCATGCTCTCACGCTACCCTTGCCTCAGGGACTCGAGGGTAAAATACTCATGCCTTCCCCACAGGGCTTATTAACAACTCGATTCTCCGGACGCCTCGTGGCTTGTACCATCACACCATGGCTGGATCATTATCTGAAAACTCACGAGGTCGTGAGGCCGTAATCATCTCCTCCGTCTTCACTGGTCTCGCTCTCATCATCGTCATCCTCCGACTATATACCCGGCTCTACATTCTTCGATGTGCAGGAGTCGAAGACCTGGGCATTGCCCTGGCCATGGTAAGTTGATGGATTGATGTCTCAACCGCTAGGTACATCTGCTGACCCATTGCTAGCTCTGCTCAATAGGGCTTACCATCTGCATCGGTATCCGTACGTAGGCATCGTGACTTACATCGTGTATCAAGACTGACCCTCAACAGAAGCAGAGTATGGAATGGGGAAGCACTTTCGCGATGTTCCACAACATGATATGGGAATCTTTTTGAGGGTAGGACTTTTGATTTCCCGTCTCCTCAGCACTTGCTAATCAGCCATCACAGGCGTTTTGGTGCAGTTTAATGGTTTACTACCTCTCTCTTGGATTGACCAAAGGATCCATGTTGCTTCAATACCGGCGAATTTTCCCAACAAAGGCCTTTCAAATAGCAAACTGGATCACCATGGCCGTCGTCATCTGCTACACCATCTGGACAGTCTTCTCTAGTATCTTTGCCTGCATACCTGTTAGGGCATTCTGGACTAAGGAAAAGGCTTCGTGTATCAACCAATTCGCCATGTGGTTCACCAATGCCGCTATCAATATCCTGACCGACTTCGCAATCATTCTTTTGCCAATTCCCGTCATTCGCGGTCTCAACCTGGGAAAGAGACAAAAGATTGGTCTCATTTCCATCTTTGCAGTTGGTGGATTGTAAGTGGTTTTCTTTTGCCTTTTTTCGTACTCGCGTGTACCTGCTGGTACCCGTGCATGTCACATGCCCTTGAACCTAGTGTCACGTTTGTTTTTTATACTAACGCAAGATTTTGTAGTGTGTGCATTGTATCGATTCTACGCTTGCAGTCTCTTGTTGCGATTTCGAACTCTTCAGATCAAACCTACGACAATCCACCCGCGGCGACCTGGAGTTCGGTAGAAACCAATGTTGGAATTATTTGCGCCTGCCTGCCACTGCTGAGGCCCCTACTTGCGAAGTACTTTCCCAGAGCGTTCCCCTCCCGACACCGCAGCCAATACTCGCGACCCAACTACCCGGCAGCCTATGGAAGCAAGGGAGGCAGCAAAATACTACGCTCAAAGAATGAATACGTTCTGGATGGCACGAAGCGGTCGCGGGAATCCAACGATGAAACACGCGACATTCAGGTTGTCACCGATATACACGTACGAGTAGAAGGTTCCGAGGGTGTACAGCTGAGCGGATGGAAGACACAAACCGCCAATCCCCACTGGGACGATTCTTCATCAGCAAAGGACGCAGAAACAGCGAGCACTAGTGAGATGCTTGTCGAAGCAGCGCCTCTATCTACGCGATGATTCTGAATATTTTTTTCATTTTATTTTCATTTTCGAAAACAGTGATACCATATAGTATTTTAACGAGACCTCACGGCTTATCATTAATAGAGCGATTACATTGCCCATTCATCCTGGCTGGAAATAGCCGCTTGTTGTCAGTCTACATGTCGATCGTGTTTGCATTACCTAGCGGTGCCTGGGGTTTGCACGCTTTTGGGGTTGTTTCCGACGTGCAAAACTCCGTGGTAATAATAACCCGTTCGGGATAGAAATGCGCACCCGGGATCCCTGCCGGCAGCCTGCATTGGTAGCAATCACCGGCGTAGCCAATCCATCATTCGACCTGTGGAATGGATGTCGCTCGGGTTACTAGCACCTGGTTTCGTACGAGTTTCTCGTCTCGGCTGGCACGCAATTTCTCGACGATCCTTCGGCTCATCGTGCCAAGCTAGAAGCGAACTAGACTTTCTTCCCCACCAACCGGCCCGAAGATTTATCCAGCCTACTTTCTATGGCGTCTGCTACCCCAACCGCATCATCATCCCCTTAATCTGGAGAGCCGCCTGTCCAGGTTGCAAGATGACGTCCAAGCGTGCGACAGCGAATGACAAGACTATATTAACATCCAGCCGCCGGCTAGATCTCGCAGACATATAATTAGGCCACCCACTTGCAAGGATGCCATTGCATGCAAACGCGACGTGCAACGTCATGCTAACGCACCGAGTTTCGCATCGCGATGCATAGTTTTGGCTAGCGCAACATGAAGTGTGTTTGGGATACACCAAGAGTCAGAGCGCCACCCGGCCTCTCCTCCAACGTCGGAACACGAAAGAATTTCATACTAGATGACCCTTGATCTGTCTTAAAATATACATTCCACGCGGGAGAGGGACAGAATAAAGTTCAAGCGGGAAGCATACATGTAATTCTTTCACATGAAAGGAAAAACATGCGTGTCTATGCATAAGTCTGTCTAGAAACACCATAGAAACTCGACTCACCAAACGCATTCGAATCCACTGTGGAGCCTTTTTCTTTGCATAAACCCGGAAATGCCTCAGCCGCAATCCTTCTCTTCTCCACTCGACACCTCTTGGCCCGCCTTACTTACATATCGCGAATGCTACCCAACGAACCCCACCAGTAACCTACAGCACTGACATGACAGTCCCGTTTCCGCGGATCGAGACCCTACGTACTTATGTAAGGTAATGGCGCTACATCCAACAGCTGTCGCATCGTTGCGTGTGGCCAGATGTCCTGGTACGTGGGTCGCGTTGCGTAGCGAGTATACAGTATGTACGTAATCGGACGCCTCGTCCACAACACCGTCTTCGCCCATCTTCCCACGGCGGCGCCACTTCCACAGCGCCACTCCGCGGCACCCTGAGAAACTCGGATCGCTCCCGGAGGGACACCTCGTCATGTGTGGATCGCTTGCGGGATCGTCTTTAGCATTAGGACTGACATTTGACATTTTGCTCTTAAAGGATCTACTTCATTTGGAAGGATCTGGCCGAGGTGTGGGCCTGGGAGGATCGCCGGCAGGGCTGCTGAGCCGCGACCCGCGACGGAGTATCTATGGAGATGACTCGGGTGCTTTGTAAGATGTGGTATTGCTACAAGAACGAGTTCTTTGCGCAAGCAAAACTATTGATTTGGGGAGACTGCAGCGATCGTCAGGGTGATTACATACCCAGAGTATTGGTGAGTGGAGCACGTGGCATCGTATCGGATCTCATCTGATCTGATCTCATCTACTGGACACGACGATCCCCGCGGGGCATGGATGTAACATCAATGGTTTGTTTTTCTTCGAGTAAAGGTATTTTGGAAATGCAAACGCGCCAACCCCACAATGAGGCGTCTCTTGAATCGGTCGTGCTTGAGGAATGACTCTGAATCTGTGGATACGATTGACGAAGCGTCAAGTCGTTCGTCGCTGTCAGAATAGTCAATGATACCAGCCCCCTCTTGCTAGCTCAATCTGAAAGTGGAGGTTTGCTGGTAGTATCCCCGAGTCCATTGAATTGCCATGAGCGCGAACAGTTCTAAGGCGAAGTGGGCGACAAGAGCTAGAGACTAGTTATATCCACTTCCTCTTTTGTTCATGATTTATCAGAATGTCCAGCTGACTTCAAATGGTACGAGACGTCTTGTGAAAAGCGCAAGTCCCGCGGCGAGTAAAGATGTCTGCAATTCAGTAGTGCCGAAAGAGCATTGCATACGTCCTAGATATGGAAACAATAAGGGGGTGGATGGAAAGTTTACTTTGGATTGTTTGGATGATGAAAATGATAGACACGCAAGACCGTGATTTGTCTGGACTGGATGTGATCAGCGAGTAATGATCACATCCAGTCCAGACATCCAACTCATCTTCCTCCCTCCTCATCCCGTTCCTTCTTGCATTCCAATAGCCACTCCACACACTACTATTACCATCACCATCTCCAATCCTAATCAAGCGCACCTGCCAAACTCACCTTCTCCTCTTCCACCCCAGCTCCCACCGGATCAACAATACGAACGAACAAAGACATTCAACATCCATCTTCTACCTGCTAAACCCAGAACCAAATCACCACTCTGCACTACTTATCCCCCGAAGAGTAATAACTACTCACGTGCGATGTACCCTCTTCCTTTCAAACCCCACATCGCATCTCCCACACCAAGACTTATCTACCAATTAAGTATTACCAAAAAACCCGGTACATGCGTAGTACAATCTCCAACCAAATCGTTCAGAATTTTTCTTTGCCATTGGTTCGGAAAAAATTAACACGGGAGAAATACCCGGTGTTCGAGAAGGGATTACTGGATTAGGGGGGGCGGGTGCGGAGAATATTCATGTAGGAACTTGAGGGTCCTGCGGTGTAATTTGGAAGAAAGAAAAAGCGTGTAGAGTGAATAGAACACGTGTGTGTGTACTTATTTGATAGATTTTTTTCTTTACTCTTAGGAGATCTCAGTTTTAAAAAGAAACAGTCTCGAACCAAGATTATTATTATGGATGAATGTAAGATAACTATAGTTATATACTACTACTAATCTATAAATATATAAGGGTCAATGTGATGAGTTTGTGATTTGTAAGATGGAAGAAAGGAAAACTAATAACTCTAGTGACATATCGCAAGGTGTACCAACACTGATTCGCTGGATCTCTGCGACGTCTTCCTTGCTGGCGATCTTTAGTTGCTGTGGTGATTGGGTCGGTTGGTGTGTGTTTCCCTGACGATGGTTGGATGGGCGTGTTTGTTGGGGGTGCTGGGGTGTGGTGTGTCATATGGGTATATGCGGGAGGGGGGGGGGGGCTGATTTGATATTATTGTTGTTATTATTGTCATGGAGTGTGGGGGTTGTGTTGGAATGGGTATAGTGGGAGTAGAGTGGTGCAGTGATTGTAGATTTCCAAAAGTCGAAAGGATAAGGTATGGTAGGTTACTATGGATTTTTGGTGTCGGCTTTGGCTTTGTATGGTTTGGGGTAATGTTTTTGTTCAAGGTGGACATGGGTGATCTTTTGCAACGCTGCCGATAAAAGGCCTACAGTCATTCTGCTTAGGCTGTTGTTCTTGCAGTAGGTCAGATTGACAGAATCATAACTTAACATTGCCCTGTATGCTTTCAAGCAAACGTTTGTTGTATTCGCATGACAACTGACACGATGATTACACATGCCCAAAGTTGACAAAGCGCTTCCAAAGTTTCAGTGTCCAACATGGTGATTTTCGTTCTCTCATATTGCTCATTGGGTGCATTTTCTCAGCCAACCTTGTCATTGTCGAGCTTGGTGTGGGATGATGTTGCAGTTACAGTACTGCTGTAGCCATCTTGATAAAAAGATATTAGAGAAAGCCAGGCTTACGAATATGTGAGCAAGCAACTAAACAATGCCAGCTCTATCGTTCCGATGGTTCCGACTTAACCATGCCATTCTTGACTGCTGCGGCGCTTGTTGGTTTTGTCTAGTTCATGGGAGAATTTCATGTACCCATAAAAACACTATCTGTGCAGTAAGAAAACACCCATGTCCAGATCAGAGATAGAGGGATGAGATCGCGATTACCTGAGCATAGCATAAGCCAAGGGGTGGAAGGAAAATATGTTTATAACTCGTGATGCGCCAGTAGAGTCTGATGCCTAAAGCTCGGGGCTGTCCATCGGCAGAGGATGAGGCCATTTTCGGTATTATTATTCTTTGACCAGAGCTGAAGACATTGCGTGTACAACTCGACCAGCTCACTCAAGGAGTAGTTAGTATCCTATCCACTGATCACCAGGACTAGGGCCGATGATATGGATACCTCAGCGGGCCTTTACTAGACCGGCCCTCTGCAGGCCCGCCCCGCAGCCACCGGTTCACCAGATATGCAGGCAAGACTGGTCGCCATTGCTGGATCAGCAGGCCGACCAGTAATGTGGGCGGACGAGTCTGGGGAAGCAAGGCAAGCGAGTGCAGGCGAGTTGGGCTGAAACGTGGGCTGCGTTTCAGTCGAAGCTTGGTGTTGCTGGCACAGAGAGCATGGTGGGGCACCGCTCATTGCCCCTCACCCTCACCGCAGACCAACTCTCTTTCTACGAAGTCGGAACCGCTCTTGTCTAGTGCATGTAAGTTAACGTTGCCCTGGTTTATTTATTTGGCCTCGAGCCCGTCTAATCAGCCCTTCTCATCCAGCAATCCATCAACTCCCCACCGCGACAAATAAGCTGTGTCGAGCATAATCATAGTTAGCCCTCCTACTAGCATTCCCTCGAGCTACGTCAACAACAAAACCGTCTCATCGTCGCCATGGTTGAACGTGCGAACCGCCCTTCTGCGCTAAATGCGCCCGCTGCTACTGGTCCTAGTCCCCAGGTCGACATTGTGGGAGAAGCCGGCAGCCAAAAGGTGGTTGCAAGACTGCCGTCTGGAGAGAGTGTTGAGGTGCTGCTCTATGGAGCCACAGTCACCAGCTGGAAGAGCAATGGCGGCCAAACTGAGAATCTGTGGCTGAGCGAAGCTGCCGACTTGACGGGCAAGAAGCCAGTTAGGGGTGGAATCCCCGTCGTGTTCCCGGTAGGCATATGCAGAGCTGAGTTTGGTGGTGACGGGTGAGAGTGGCTAACAACTGTCGTCAGGTCTTCGGCCCACCACCCAAGGAAGGCCACCCCACGTCCACGCTTCCCCAGCACGGCTTCGCTCGTGGATCACGATGGGAGTTCATGGGCAAGTCCACAGCCGAAGATGCTCTCGACTCCAACTCTGTCAAGCTCGACTTTGGCCTTGATCGCCAGGCACTCAGCGAAGAGTCGCGCAAGGCATGGCCCCTCGACTTTGGCCTTGTATACAGTGTCACATTGAGCAAGGACAGCCTACAAGCTGTACTCACTGTGCGCAACGAGGGCGAGGAGAGCTTCGAGTTCCAATTCCTGCTGCACACCTACTTCAAGATTCAAGACATTTCCAAGGTTGTGATTACTGGCCTTGCCGGCACAGAGTACATTGACAAGGTCCTCAACGCGTCGATACACACGCAGAGCGATAACCAGCTCAAGATTACCGGCGAGGTCGACCGCGTCTACAAGGACATCAAGCAGGACACGACGTCGATTGTCGAAGACGGCAAGCCCCGCTTCGACGTCATTCGCGACAACGTCAAGGATACGGTCACATGGAACCCGTGGATTGAGAAGGCAAAGGCCATGGGCGACTTCTCGCCCGATGACGGCTACAAGAACATGGTGTGTGTGGAGGTTGGCGCGGTGGATGGCTGGCAAAAGCTGGAGAAGGGCGAGGTGTGGGAGGGCGGCATGCTGCTCAAGAGCCACCTGTAAGCGGGTTAAGTAATGTCTGGAGCGCTAGGTAGAAAGTCGACCGAGGGATGACAGATGCTTGTCCAGCTAGCTGTACCAATGAACCACAGAATATTCAAGAATAACAAAGAACAACAAGCCATTGCCGGGCGGCGCCAGGGTTGTGATGTTGGTAAGCGGTGTAGAGACAGCGGACCCTAGGCTGAGATAACCCTGGAGGCTCTGGGTATCTGGCTGGGAGGTCCCTTGCCCACCCGTTCCACACTTTTGACCCCCACCAAAACACGGAAGCTGTCCAAACAACAACACACCATGTCATGACAACAATCAGCGCTATTGGTATCAACCGGTCATGTTCAGCCTAGAAGCCGCTCGCGAAGTCGTTCGCATCCCGCACTGGTACTGCCTTGACTGACGCTCTGGAGCTTCCATAGCTGTCGTATAGATAGCAGTAGTAGCTTCCCCGCATAGTCGCAATAAAGTGGTGCGACGACACATATCAGCGTTTTTCCGGTCAGGGCGATTACGTCGGCCTTCTGTTGACGTAGCCTCAGTCAGACGTGCCTTCACTGCCTGTCTACACCACTGCGCGCCTGGCTGCGCTGTCTGGTCAAGCAAATCATGTCCCTCATACCCTATGGTCCGGCCGAGTCGCGGGAAATTGTCCTGTAGGTCATTGCCATCCCTCTACATCAATCGACGCATCGTATATCACCACAATCAATAAGCCGACACTGACACTGTCTTCAGGCGTCACGGATCTGCAGTCGTCGTATACGACCAAAACTCGAGGCAGCTCTCTCTGCGTGACGCTTCGCACGCAACCAACATCGACTCCACAGCATGTCCTTTTTGTCACCGAGCCTACCGCCCACCCTCGCCACACGGCAGCGACGACAGCGACGAGCATGAGCACAATGCGCCAGGCACTTCCACGGACAATGGCTTCGTCAACCCGGCATACTTCCAGATGCTCCGCCGCAGTCAGCCCACATCTGCTGAGACGTCGCGACCCCCGTCACCGCATAAACAACTAGCTCCTGCGCCTTCGCGCATGACTAGCTTTGGTGCACCTCCAAGGTCCGAGTTTATAGCAAGCACACCGGCTCAGCCGCAAAGGAGCCAGGGTATATCAGCGCGGGCTTTTAGTCCGAATTATTTCAAGGATTTCTTCATAGAGGAGCGCGAGTTGGGTCGAGGGGGAAAAGGCGTCGTCCTGTTGGTGCAGCACCAGCTCGACGGGGTCAAACTTGGCAAGTTTGCGTGCAAGCGCGTGCCAGTGGGTGACGACCACGAGTGGCTAGAGAAGGTGTTAGTCGAAGTTCAGCTCCTGCAAACCCTATCGCACCAAAACTTGGTATCATACCGTCATGTGTGGCTCGAAGACTATCAGATTTCGAGCTTTGGACCGAGCGTGCCATGCGCCTTCATCCTGCAGCAGTACTGTAATGGCGGAGACCTCCACAGCTACATTCTCGACTCGGCAAAAAAATCAGTCACAAAGGAACAGATGAAGGAAAGGCTCCGGAGGAGATCAAAAGGCCAGCTGGAAGAACCAGAGAACCTGCATGGGCCGCGTAAGATGCCTTTTGAAGAGATTATTTCTTTTTTCAAGGACATTACATCCGGCCTAAGCCACCTTCATGCAAATGGCTATATTCATCGAGACCTGAAACCAAGTAACTGCCTACTCCACCAGACGGGGCGTAAAGTACGGGTTCTGGTCAGTGATTTTGGCGAAGTACAGTCGATGAACACAACGAGAAACTCGACGGGTGCTACTGGAACCATTTCATACTGTGCGCCTGAAGTGCTCCGTCAAGAGCAACCAGGGGGTGCATTCGGCAACTTTACCACCAAATCAGACATCTTCTCTCTTGGCATGATTGTTTATTTCATGTGCTTTGGAAGACTGCCGTATCGGAACGCCGATGGTATCGACGAGGACAGCGAAGATCTTGATGAGCTGAGAGCCGAGATCTCGACATGGACCGGCATAGACGACGAGCAGCGCGTGCGCTCCGACTTGCCCGAGAAGTTGTACAGATCACTCAAACGGCTTCTTGCCCTCGACCCCGACAACCGTCCTGGCGCCGAAGAGATTTTGCAAGTACTCAAGTCGCCGCTGGTGTTCGACGAGTACGCTACATATACCAACTCACCCGCAGTTGACGAGTTCAGCCCTCGCATATCCCGTGCGGATACACCCAGTCCGGCTCCGACGCAAGCGAGCAAAAAGCGCACTTCGGTCAACTATGCCCGTCCTGGGCGATCGAACCTCAGTGCCACGGTCATGGACCGGTCGCCCAGTCCACCAGATACACCGGCAATGCGGAGAGAATCGTCTGGGGATGGGGCAGTCATTCTCAGAAGGAAGATAGATCTTCGGCCCCCATCGTCGTCAGCCGAAAGAACTCCGTCGCCGCAGCGGCTCATGTTGCCCCCTCCAACACCAACTGACATGGTGTCAAGATTGTATCGAGCATCCGGGCACCCTGTGGCGCTTGGACTCACAAAAGTGACTTTGTTTTGCGCAAAGGCGTTTAGTCTTCTTTCACCCTGTCAACCGTTTGCGGCCGATGCTCGCGTTCTGTACCCGCTGCTCTGTCTAGCATCGATTGATTTCTTGCACGTGAGCTGGGTTGGACGGCTCATGGGCAGAGAGTTTAGTCTGGGTGGATTAGGCGCGTCACTGTTGCTTTTACTGTTGCACGTGATTGTGCTGGGGACGACATTGAGGTGGGATAAACTTTGTGAGAAGAGAGGGATGGTCTGGGACGCCCTCTGAGGCTATGCATGGGGAGTGCGGACTTGTGCAAGATATTAGCGGTGGGATTGATTCCAATAAAATTATGCATGACCGTATCATAGCGACGAGAAAAAAACAATCAAGCCACTTCACTCTCCATATTCTGTCTTCTCGCAGCGCTGTCACGTGCCCGCGCGACGCTGATGACGATGTTGCACGCCTTCTTTGGGAGAGGGGCTGGAGGGCCAATCAAGGCCGACTGGGCGTGGGTGGGGCTTGGATGCGTTAGCGTTGTTTTGGTAAACACGCCCTCCCGCTTCATTCATCTGCGACACTGCATTGCACCTTCCAACACCAACACGCGCTCCCAAGCCATCTTGTTCCCTTGGGCTGGCATTTTTGGACACGACAGCGTGTAGCTTCACTAATCTTTACGAAGCATCTCTTCTTGTCCCTATATACGTGTTCTACGACGCGCCTTGATCATCCGCAACACCAACGCTGCCATCGCAGCTTCACACATTGGACATGCAGTCTTCTCCTCCCACCAGCGACGGGAAAGCACGCGCAATCCGCGAACTTTCTCGCAGCCTAAGTCACAGCCCAAGAAACATCGAGTCACCATCACCATTGCCAACAGACTCGAATCCCACCCAGCGATCGGGATTCGGCGGCACTGACACATCCCAATTTTGGGACAACCCAGACATTGTCCACTCGACACAGCACAACATTGTAGACGACACAAACACGCTTCCCAAATTCCCCCGCATTCGTTCCACCGCGAAAAAGCAGAGTGCTTGGGCGCCCTTCCGCTCCGAGCAGATCCAGCCTGACACATCCATGGTAAATAAGGAGTTCCTCGACTTCGACCACTCCATTTCCGACGAGGAAAGCATGGCTGTCGAGCAAGCACGTGGTGGTAACCGCAGCAACCGCGGTACACCTAGCAAGATTAGTTCGCCGTTCAACAGCCTCTACGACATGACACCCCTCACCAACAGGTCGCGTAAATCGCACATGGCAGACACAAGCAGCCTTCGACGCGACGCGGCAATCCGACGCGCCTCCCGCAACGACCTCGACACGATATCACCTCGCCCTTCGAGCAAGCGCAACTCACCAGCTCTGGCTAAAGAGGACCGCAAGCGCAACTCTCTTTCACAGCTGCACGCCAAGTTGTCTGAAGATGAGTCGTCGTTTATGGACCAGCGACCCCCCACAGTCACCATTGACTCTACCAAGAATTCGCGTTGGGGCAACCGCAGCCGCCAGGCATCGCTTCAGATTGACGGCAATGCCGATACCCTGCAGAGTAAAGGAACGCCTCGTTCAAGGCAAAATACCACACAAAACGCGACTGGCCAATCATTTATCCTTCCAGATCTTCCTAACCTCACCGAGCTGGTCTCTGGTGTTTTTGACGATGGTACCCCAGTCTTCTCAAAGACAACGACTTCACGGTCACGCTTTTCTGCCCCACCAAACGGTGGTCGCCGGCCCTCATACTTTCCTATCGAGGGAGTTCCAATTCCCGATGAGGAAAAGGCCATCTTTTCCGCACTTCAACAGCTGCAGGAGAAGCTTGCAGAGATGGAGCACGAGCGTGCGGAACAAGAGAAGAAGATTGAAGAGCAGGATCTCGAGTTGATCGAGCTGCGAGCCACAGCACAGGCCCAGGAGAAGCTACGTCGAAGTGACAGTGCCCAGGATTCCGATGCTGGAAAGAATAGCTGGAAGATCGAAAAGACGCGTAAGTGACAAGAAGTCTGGAGATTCATAGTAATATTGACTGTTTTTAGGACTCGACGCTACAGTGCAAACACTACGAACTAGGATCGATCGTGCCGACCGAAAAGTTGCTGTTCTGGAAATCGAGAAGAAGCGTTTGAACACCGAGAAGGAGAGCATGGCAAACCAGCTTGGTGTTGCTTTCCAGACATGTGAAGAGCTCAAGAACGAAAAGAGTGTACTGAGCAATGAGAACGAGGAGCTTCGCCAGGAAGTTGAGACACTCCGTTCAGAGAACGAGGCACTGCGTGATCAGCTCGATCACGACCAATCTCAGCACCGGGAAGAAACTACCCAGCTTCGACGACAGTTCGACCAGGCCGCGAATGCAACTGAAAGGGAAAACGCCAACCTACATGCTGAATTGGCTCGTGTACGCGCACAGCAAGATGAGAATACTCAGCAACTTAGCCGCAGAGATACAGAGTTGCGACGAATACGCCAGGAGCAGGCTGAGTTTGCTCGTCTGAAGTCAGAACACGATTCTCTCAGGTCTCAACTCGCAGAGATCAAGGCTAGGCGGGAAGAGGACGCTCAGCGCTGGGCTCGCTTGGAGTCTTCTCTGCGTAGCAAGGTTGATCGACGTGATGAGACCATCCGACAGTTCCAAGATACTACTCAGGAGCAGACAACTGAGGCTATGCGCTTGGACAACGAGAATCTCCGTATCGAACTTCAGGAGCTCCAGGCACAGCAAGATGAGGAATACGAGCAATGGGCAAGGAGAGAAGCAGAGCTGCAACGAAAGATTCAGTCGCGTGAAAGGGCTATTCGAAGGACTCAAGAGCCAAACGATGGTCCCCAAGAGCAATTGCAACGGAGACCCAGCTATCGCCGAGAAGACACGCGCACGCGCATTAAGAACCGTGTCCAGCAAGAAGTTCGCAACAGCAGGCTTGCAAGCGAATCTCAGCAAGAAAGCCCACGAAAGTCGTTCACTGCTCATTCTAGGTTCTCAACTCGAAGTTTCTCTGCACCTGTTGTTACCGATAAGCATGCACGTGTAGAAAGCGAGGTCGAGTCAACTACCGACTTGTCTCTTGCACCTCGTTCAGCCCTTCGTATCTCACGCAACGCCCACTCTGCCAGGCAGACCTCAACCATCCAGCCTCCTGCAGATTTGGATCTCACCGAGTTGAGCTACATTGATAAGGATCAAATTGCTCAGCTTCGACGTCGCCTAGAGGAAGATCGAATTGCTAAGCGTGAATCTGCTTCGGCAGATGAGGTGACTCGCGAGGACACTGTCCGCTCTCAGCGTCAGACTCGTGAAGACACCGTGCGGTCAGTCGCCTCAGCTAAGAGCGAACGTCGCCCTTCTCTCGTCCGCAAGTCTTCGCTTAAGGATACCACACAACGCACCAGCAATACGCAGTTTGAGGAAGACACCGGCAACTTTTCCAACTTCGATACGGATGGCGATGCTACACAGACGAAGCAGTCTGCTTTTGACGCTTCAATGGTTAGCAACACGAGTCGAAGGCGCCGTAGTGCTCCTACTGAGATGACATCGGCTTTCATTGTTCCAGATATCAAGCTCAGCACATCAAAGCAGGCCACGACAACTATCAACGTGCACAGATCACTCCCCAAGGAGCACGACAACTCCAACTGCACCTACTGCCGTCGCGAAGGATACACCACCGCCACCGATGCTCTCCACGTGCCTAAGCTTGTTCCAGCATCTGTACGCACTGCGGATGATGTAGACGCTACTCTTCGTCCCGCACAATCGCCAAAAGAGGCCCTTGCACTTGTAGTAAAGGGAATGAACGATGAGCGTATTCACTTGCACGCTGAGTTGGCCGTCCAACGCGCCTTGCTCGAGCAACACGATCCCAGTCTCGGACAGCGCAAGCGTATTGCAATTAATGAAGCGATCCAGGATCTTCTCCGCCGGATTGACCATCTAGACAAGCAAATCTACCGCCTCCACGATGTGCTCGAAGGCCAACGGGCCGATGATCTGACTGAGCAAGATGTCGAAGAGCTCACTGGCCAAATCCGCGTCGAGGAAGAGAAGACTGGTCAAAGCGAGAAGAAGGCCAAGAAGGTCACTATCCGTAGCTTTGTCGACGAAGACGAGAGCGTAGAGATTGGTCGAGGTCGCTCAAGCAAGAACGGCGGTGCTCACGATGAGGAAGACGACGACGATGAGACGCACGAACTCCCTTGGGAAGGATTCGGAGATGACTCTGGTCCCGAGGGTGACGCTAGTTTTTCGGCCATGGCATTTACCTAGGTTGGTTGATTATATCGACTAGCCTGCCTCGACTCTTTTTCTTTCTTTCCTTATCCCCTTCAAAGGAAGGGGAAATCGGATATTGTTTGAATAGGATTATGGGACTTAACAAGGCGTTATTTGGATGTGGGGGTTTCCACAAGGGACCCGCATTAACTCGGACTTGGGTTTTTACTTTTCAAATGGGTATGGGATGGAATATTGGCGTTCTTTCGTGCGTTTTTTGTATCCTTTTCTCCATTTCTTGTTGAGTTAGGATTTGTTCGTCTTTTTTGTCCTTTCTAGAGGATCCTTCTCTTGTTGTTGGCTTGCTCGGCTTGCTTCTCATTCCCCTTCTGACCTTTCCCTCTCTTTGACATCTTTTCTAGCTTTTCTGTCTTCTTCTTCGTACCCATGGAGTGGCCTTTGTAGGTGCCTCGACTCACTTTTTTCCATCTTCTGCTGCTCCTGCTTTTTTTTGCGGTTGTTTCAGTGGCGCGGATCGGAAAAAGTTTGAGTTGGTGGCCTCGGCGCTTTGAGAGTTTGAAGAGAGGATGGGGAGAATCCTGAGACTTGGAAGAGAGGGGAAGGGTGAGAGGAAGGGAGGTATAAGTAGGGCTTTGCTAGTATTGGAAAGGAAGAATCGAAGGAAGATGTATGAATATGTTCTTTGCTTGAATGATGAGATTGTGCAAGTCTGATTTCTACTATCTGTGATTGGAAATGTTTGTTTTGAAACTTGAACCTTCTTTCGATACCACCTCTCGGCGTCAATCACTTGTTCTTTATGTCTTTGTCCGTCGTGAGCACTTCATTCACATCTCGATCTGTAAACTGAAAATCTCGACGGAGAAAAAGAGGGAATGTAAATGTGATTTGTTGTTGACTACTACCTGAGTAATTTTTCTGTAGAGTGAAAGAAACAGGTGGGCAGAATACTTGATGATCGCAATCCTAGCCATCGGTATCGTGGATATGCCCCATGTCTTGTTATTTGATCGTATGAGGATGGTTATGCAATGTAGTGCCACGCTGGCATGCAGAGCCGGTGCAATATTTGGCTTACATTACAAGCCGTGCCTATAGTGTTTTTTTGGTTTTCTGCAGGTTCCCATGACTATGGCTTGCATGGTATACTACAAGTAGCGTTTCTTGTACGTGATGATTCGGAGCTTAGTGTGGATCCAGATACCAGCTGAGGCAGTTGGAGAAAAGACTCGATATCAGACTGAAATCCACGATGCCCGCGATGCATGAATGGCCTTGTGTATCGGAGAATACATACCAGATAAGAAGCGTTGCATGTTCCTACTTACCACGTGAGATACGGTGTTGTTCTGTAGAAAGGCCGAATAACAAGGCCATGAGCATATCCGATCACATCGATGAACAAATATTTCTCAGATCCCAGTGTATTGTCCTGCTGACACGACTTTCCTTCCCCTGCTTATCAGCAATACCGGTCAAAGCCGGGGCCTGGGTCAAAAAAGACATTGAAAGATGCGGAGCAACACAGCCCAAATGATTGTGTCGTGCGTGACTCAGGAAAGCGAAGGGCAGCCAATCGGGCGGCAGCAGCACAAGAAGGCATGGGGGACGGCGAAGTCGAGCCTGTTCGCTTCGAGGTAGGTGGAGCGAGACGGCGAAGTGGCGATTATCCGCGTTCCGGGGTGTGCAAGATAGGGCTGCTTCCGGGTCATCGCAGTATCGACGGATCGTCGGCGCATACGCGACGACCCGACGGATAGTTATCAAAAGAGCTGCTGGTGATATCCAGGTTTCTTGGCTTGAATGTAGGACACTCAGATCACACGCAGGTCAGTACGCTTCGGAGCGTGCGGCGATTCGTGCGTGAGCGCCCAGGTGCAGGGCGTCGTGAGCGTGGCTTGATGTTGCTTTGACATAGCCAAGTGATGCTCAGAGGCAAACATGGGCGGCTTGAGTTGTCTAGCGTATGCGGAAACGGGAGTTGATGCAGATGCAGGTATGACTTATTGATGATAATGTTTACTAACAAGGTTAACTAGCGTATGTGGGGTTGGCTGTGTTGTTGAAGGAGGCATGATTTTGTGCCTACTTACAGTAAACATACCCAGAGCTTGTGGCAGGTGATTTGTAACTGTATATGCAATGCAGGTTCCAAGTCTTGATGTTTGTACTGAATGGTGTTGTATGTAGGACTGTAGTACGCGCATGCTGCAATTTGTGGACCTTGACACTCTGAGGCTCTAGGGTTTAGTGCAATTGAATAAGAGTTATGGCATAACGGATAGACGAGATCAATAAAGCCACGTCCACGATGTTTCCGACTGATTTGGAAAGTTCAGTCGACTTATCGATCCACACCGATTAGCCGGAGAGGTCACACGTTGTGTTGATGCATCCGACTTATGGTGAGAAAGACAACCACGTCTAGATACGACATATGCGGTCCGAAATATCCCTGCATATCTCATGCCAAGCATATTTGGTGACAAAAGAAAAGATCCACGGTTGATCGCATCCAATGCAGTACATGCTGAGTAGCAGTGCGACTAGAAAGAATTGGCGCCAAGATTTCGCTGGTGCAAGCTGAAAAGCATAATTCAAGTTAGGTGAGAGTTTGCGGGTCGCTGTACAACAATCAACACATCGTGTGCCCATGTCGTATTGGCGGGGGTCGTCTCTTGGATCTCTAGTCGTCAAAGAGCCGCACATAGCTATCATTGGTGCAGCAGGGTGCTATCGGCAGCTAAGCGTGAGCAAATAGTCTTGATTTGCCAACGCAATAGAAGGTGCTTGTTCCGGCTAGGCGGGCGGAAGGAGACAACGATAGCAATGGAAACAGCAGGCTGGCAGTGTATGCATGGCGCTTCGGCCGTTAGCTGGCGCGGGAATGACCGTATGCTTGCAGGAGCCCTCAGTGCTCGCGTGCCACTCGTGTGGAGCCAGCTCAGTGCGACGTCCCGAAGACTCGACCGAAGTATGGGAAAGACGTTTGGAACGGATGGGCTTGGAGGAATAGAGCAGACGTCCAGGGGGGAAAACTGGGGTGGTTGATGACGAACGAATGGGAGGCTGAGGATGAAGGTTAGCGTGCCCAGCTCTACCTACCTCACTCGCTTCCAGATCTTCATGGGGATGCTCAGATGTGTGCCCACAGTCCAGCCTTCGACCTACTACTCTTGGCCTTGAGATGGTACCGGACGAGATCGACTAGTATGATGTTACCCTGCATACGAAGTGTTGCATGCTCACCGTGTCAACCTCGACGTCAGTCCACGAGGCTGCTCCATGTGAGCCAGTCCCGGCGGGAGAGTATAGTCGCGGGCAATGGGCACAAATGCAACCACTATGCCACTTTGATCTGATTTGACAGCGGGGATCCCGGTACGTCCTGACATGTAGTAATATGGAGAGGCGACGCCGAACTCACCGGGCCTGACGACTAAGCGCTCTTTGGACATTGTGGCATAGACAACTGCATCCTCAACGCAGAGAAAAGCATCGTGTTGGCTGGAAAAGCATTGCCCCGCATAGAAGAGAGAGGGAGGAGGGCGGTTTGGTTCTCTCGGGCGCCAGGATACAGCGGTGTGGTTGCAATAGCTCACGGCTCGAACGGTGAGGTTGCCATGGCTGGAAGGTGGCTAGCCCGATTGGGCCGCGTGGATTGCGTCGGATTGCGTGACCAGAGCAAGTCACCACCCGCTTTTTTTCTTTGTAGACTGCGTCAGGGCCGCGCCTTCCCCACACAATCCGTGCTCCTGATGCTTAGTCTGGGGCCTCGCGTCGCTCTCACCTTCTATAAAGCACCTTCGGTCCTCTCTCTCACCCAAACTTGACCTCACTCTATTATACAAAATCCTCTTGCTCGCTGGCTTACACAACTCGGGGAAAGAGGCCAACACTTCTATATATACAATTGAGACAACAAGATGGCCCCCAGTCTCTTGCTCGATCAAGAGTCACCCCCACCTGCCTCTGTTCATCCTGCCAAGCAAACACTCAAAGAGGCCCACGCCCCTGTTGGCGGCGACTTTTCCTTCACTTCTCAACCTGCCAGCAATGGTAATGGTGTCCATCTGGGGAACGGCGCCAATGGCTTCCTAACGGGCAATGGGGTATCAGGTGGTCAACAAGACGGCCACGACTTCATTTCGGCTCAAACCCTTCGTCAACAGTCCGAAAACTATGCATCTCAGAGTCGCATCCTTGGTGACGGGAAACGCCCAAACATTCTGTATATCATGGCTGATCAGATGGCTGCTCCAATGCTCAAGTTCAATGACCCAGAGTCAGTGATCAAGACACCACACCTAGACGAACTCGCTCGGACCGGGGTCAACTTTGCAAGCGCTTATTGCAACTCACCTCTGTGTGCACCATCTAGGTTTACCATGTGCAGCGGTCAGCTCCCCTCAAAGATTGGTGGATACGACAATGCTTCCATTCTCGGCCCAGAGGTCCCCACCTATGCTCACTATCTCCGCCGAGAGGGCTACGAGACTGCGCTGGCTGGGAAGATGCACTTTATTGGTCCTGACCAACTCCATGGATTTGAACACCGACTCACCTCCGACATCTACCCTGGAGACCTGGGCTGGTCCGTAAACTGGGATAAACCAGAAAAGCGTCAAGAGTGGTACCACAACATGTCGTCAGTCATGCAGGCCGGCCCATGTGTGCGCTCCAACCAACTTGACTACGACGAGGATGTCATGCACAAGGTAAGATTATTCTAGATTGGCAACGAAATTGCAAGACGTAGCAACGCCAGATATCCTTGCTAACACAGTCGCTCAGGCCCAACAATACCTCTACGACTATGTCCGATCAGATCCCGAGACTCGTCGGCCATTTGCTTTGACCATCTCTCTGACCCATCCACATGATCCCTATACCATGATTCAGGAATATTGGGATAGGTACGAGGGTGTAGACATTCCTCTGCCCAAGGTCGAGATTGCTCAAGCCGACCAAGACACGCACTCGCAGCGACTCCTCAAGACCATTGACCTGTGGGACAACCCAGTACCAGACGAGGCCAAGATCCGCGCCCGGCGTGCATATTTTGCTGCCTGCAGCTTCGTTGATGACCAGGTTGGCAAACTCGTCAAGCTTCTGAAAAACTGCAAGCTAGACAAGGACACAATCGTTGTCTTTTCTGGAGATCATGGCGACATGCTTGGTGAGAGGAGTTTGTGGTACAAGATGAGCTGGTATGAGAACAGTTCCAGAGTACCCATGATCATCAATGGCCCCAACATTGCACCCAAGCAAGTCAAGGAGTCAGTGTCTACAATGGATCTGCTGCCAACATTTGTCGACATGGCTGGAGCCAAGGTTGATGAGCGCCTGCCCCTCGACGGCACCAGTCTATACGAGTACCTAGTGTCTGATAAGCCAGGTAAAGATGAAGTGTTTGGCGAGTACATGGGCGAGGGAACTGTTACTCCTACGTACATGATCCGCCGTCATGAGTGGAAGTTCACCTTTTCTCTCGCGGACGGGCCACAGCTCTACAATCTTGTCGAAGATCCGCAAGAGCTTCACGACCTTGCAAGGTCCACGGAGCCTCACAACCGGAAGGTGCTAGCCAAGTTCGAGGCTGAGGCGCGTGAGAAGTGGGACTTTACCAAGATTCACAACGACGTTCTGCTCAGCCAGCGCATGCGTCAGCTTGCTTGTGGTGCGCTGAAGATTGGGCGCAAGGAGTCATGGGACTACCAGCCGCCATACAACGACCGAGATCGCTTCATCCGATCGCACATTCCGCTAGATGAGCTGGAGCGACGGGCTCGGTTCCCTGTGGTGGATTACCTGGGTCGCGAGAAGTCTGCTGCAGCAACCCACCATGGCCTTGCAGGTGCGGCCGGCGAGTGAGGAGATGGGTGTCCAGGGATGGGCAGTTTTTCTTCTGTCCACAACTTGTTTTGATAACTCATTTCGGAAGGGGATTTTTCCCGCTTTTTTCTTCTTATTTGGTTGGGGTCACAGCTTCCCGTTGGTCTTGCAAATTAGCGATAAGGGCGTTATGGTTTTACGGACTTTGACGAGAATGTAGGTATGGCGTGGCATTGGGCATTCAGCATGATGAGATTCGGGGTTATGAGGGCATTCATGACGGAGTTTGGCAATATATGATGTATTACTGTAATGTGTATGTATGAGGATGCAGGTATGCAGGAGCGGTGTGCACAGACGGGTAGAGTAAGGTTAAAGGCAAATTATAAAGCAACCGAAAACAACGCAAACCTTGCTGGAGAAATGTTGAGTGTCGGTGAGGATTAAATTTGGTTTTCATGCAAAAAGGACGGCGAGGAGACCGAGGGGAGCAGCGGCGTCAAGATGAAGGTTAAGTGGGTCTGGCGATTGGCCGTCACACGTGAGGTGGCGTAGGGTTGGGGGCAAGACAAGGTGGTGGATCAGCAGCGGAAGGTGCCAGCGACAACTGCCCGCCGCTCGCAACCATCGGTGCAACACAGCAACGCCAATAGCAAAGGTACACGGCGCACACCAACCCCCCAGACTCCTTCTTAATCCCCGCCCTTTTTGTTTCTGCTAGACATACCCTCTTTCTGCAACCAAACTCGGCTTGCTCATCTGCGCCATCATGTCGACTGCAGCCCGCCGCCGTTTGATGCGCGACTTCAAGGTGCGTAGTGATTGCCCCCCCTCGGGAGAGGCGCAGGCAACTTACACGACTGCCGACCATGCATGGTAACTTGAGCTGACAAAGTAGGATAGCGCATGCAGACTGATCCTCCGGCCGGTGTATCTGCATCTCCGGTTGCTGATAATGTAATGACCTGGTAGGGCTCTCCGCAAGCATGGAGCACACGACATGATGATGACGACGATGCCATGCCCGTGGGACTCCTTGGACTGACAAGTGTACAGGAACGCAGTCATAATAGGTCCCGCCGACACGCCCTTTGAAGATGGAACGTTCCGCCTGGTCATGCACTTTGAAGAAGCGTACCCCAACAAGCCGCCGGGCGTCAAGTTCATCAGCCAGATGTTCCATCCCAACGTATACGGAACCGGAGAGCTGTGTCTTGACATTCTGCAGAATCGATGGTCACCCACGTACGATGTTGCAGCTATCCTGACGAGCATCCAGAGGCAAGTCTACACTACAGCACCCTCGAGACATTGGAGTATGAGTACTGACAAGAGACACACAGTCTGCTCAATGACCCCAATACGTCGTCGCCGGCCAACGTCGAAGCATCCAATCTGTACAAGGAGAACCGCAAGGAGTACACCAAGCGCGTACGCGAAACTGTAGAGAAGAGCTGGGAAGACTAGGGGTAGCAATGGGGGACATGAAGTTCACGAACATGATATGGCATCGTATGGAGTTATGAGGTGCAAGGACGATATCACTTGTGTTAGCCTGGCAGTCTGTGGGCTTTTGCCGGACAGGTGTTCGAGCACGGCGTCTGGTCTGATTTTCT
Source organism: Bipolaris zeicola 26-R-13 (assembly GCF_000523435.1). Lineage (NCBI taxonomy): Eukaryota > Fungi > Ascomycota > Dothideomycetes > Pleosporales > Pleosporaceae > Bipolaris > Bipolaris zeicola. Next base: position 85,742 of record NW_006912070.1, read on the forward strand.
GGGTGATTTGGGCAAGTTTGGCTAGGTAGTCGAATATACGAGCACTCCCTTTTGTTTCGTTCTCGATGACGACTGTGTGTTGCAGCTATGGCGGGTCTTTTGGTGGGTTGCTAATGCAGGGCCTGGTGACATAAGCGTCCTGGGCACAGCCAGGCGGCCCAAGAGTGCAGCAAGGCTGGAAGCGAGAGGGAATTGGAAGCCTGTCAGCAGGGACTTGGATACGCTTTTTACATATGTATGTGCTACTTGGGTACTACACTCGGCCCAGGCTGTGTGGCCCGAGACGTGTGCTATGACCAGTCGAGAGACAGCGGGACCTGCGTCAGAGCCGTTGGCTGCGGGGAGGAAAGGCAGTCCCGCTACGGGAATTGCAGGCCCTTGGCCGCAGCAGCACCACACGCCCACACGCCCACGCCCACCCACGCCTGGCCTGCAAGCTCAACAGCGCCCAAAGCAACAATAAACATCAACACCGCCATATCCCGCCACCCACTCACACACGCTCTCTCGCACCCGTGCCTCGAGCGCCGCTAGTCGGGATCCCTTGCTCCGCCCAACAGGATCAGCTTGTTGCCGTTTCATCGGCTCCCCTTAACCATAGCGGGGGCTGTAATTACCCACCTCTACGCGCCGAGTCACTGCGAGACGTGACGGTGCCACCCGAAAAGTGCACGTCGGCTTTGCACACACACTCTCGCCTGCCACAGAGCCCGAGAGGAGTTGATCGACCGAGGCCGCTGGGCCGCTGTGCCATAGTCCAACAGCAATCATGTCGTGAGTAGCACCTTCACCGACTCGGGCGAGGAGGGGTCACGCATGGCTAACAAATCTACCGCAGGGGCTCCAACAGCATCAAAGGTGCGCCACGCTCCCGCCAAACAACACAACATACTGCCCCGTGGTCCATGTATCGAGTGTGTGCATTTACTGACAGTGGCACGCTGCAGTTGTGGCCCGCTTCCGCCCCCAGAACAAGGTCGAGATAGCGAGCGGTGGAGAGCCCATTGTTGAGTTCAACTCCGAAGACACATGTACAATCCAAGTGCGCCTCCCCCTCCCTCCAAATAACTTTCTGGCCCCATACTGGCCCTCTCAACCGTACCTTGCTGACTGCCATGTGCACAGTCGAAAGAGGCCGCCGGGGCCTTCACCTTCGACCGCGTCTTCGACATGAAGTCGCGGCAGGAGGATGTCTTCAACTACTCCATTCGCCCCACTGTCGACGATATTCTCAACGGATACAACGGTACTGTCTTTGCCTATGGACAGACGGGAGCAGGAAAGTCCTACACCATGATGGGAAGCGACATGGACGATGAAGTAGGCAAGGGAGTTATCCCGCGTATCGTCCAGCAGATTTTTGCCAATATCCTCGCCTCGCCGAGCAATATTGAATATACCGTCCGCGTCAGCTACATGGAAATCTACATGGAGCGCATCCGAGATTTGCTCGTTCCCCAAAACGACAATCTGCCAGTACACGAGGAAAAGAGTAGAGGTGTGTATGTCAAGGGTCTGCTTGAAGTATATGTCTCGAGCGAAGAGGAGGTCTACGAGGTTCTGAGGAGGGGTGGCTCCGCACGAGCCGTCTCAGCAACGAACATGAACCAGGAGTCGTCGCGATCGCACTCTATTTTCGTCATCACAGTCAACCAAAAGAATGTCGAGACGGGCTCGCTGAAGAGCGGTCAGCTCTTCCTGGTCGATTTGGCAGGTTCCGAAAAGGTTGGCAAGACGGGCGCAAGTGGACAAACGTTGGAAGAAGCCAAGAAGATCAACAAGAGTTTGAGTGCCCTTGGTATGGTCATCAACTGCTTGACCGACAGCAAGACGCAGCACATTCCCTATCGAGACTCTAAACTCACCCGTATTCTTCAGGAATCGCTAGGTGGTAACTCGCGAACCACGTTGATCATCAACTGCTCTCCAAGTAGTTACAATGACGTCGAAACATTGGGCACACTCCGGTTCGGTATGCGAGCAAAGACAATCAAGAACAAGGCAAAGGTCAATGCCGAGCTGAGTCCGGCTGAGCTCAAGGCGATGCTCAAGAAGGTCCAAGGCCAGGTCACTACCTTTGAAAACTACATTGGCCAACTAGAGAGCGAAGTAACACAATGGCGTGGAGGAGAGACGGTACCAAAAGACAAGTGGATACCACCGCTCGAGACTAGCACAGTTTCTCACAAGAAGTCGTCCTCGTTGGCACGGCCGGCGACGCCATCAAGAGTGGAATCGACAAGAAATGCGGAAACACCACGTCCGGACTCTAGATTAGATCTGGACCGCGCAGGAACACCGAGCATACCGCTGGACAAGGACGAAAAGGACGACTTCCTGCGAAGAGAGAATGAGTTGCAAGACCAGGTCGCCGAGAGGGAGTCGCAGCTCGCAAAGGTTGAGGATCAGCTCAAGACTGTCAAAGATGAGCTGCAGTACTACAAGGACCGCGACGCCAAGACCAACAAGGACAATGAGCGAATCACCCTCGAACTCAACGAGATGAAGATGCAAGTTGAGAAGATCCAATTCGAGGGCAAGGAGGCGCAGATCACCATGGATGGACTCAAGGAGGCCAATGCTGAGCTCACTGCTGAGCTTGACGATGTCAAGCAACAGCTCCTAGACGCAAAGATGAACGCCAAGGAGACATCTGCTGCCATGGACGAGAAGAAGAGGAAGAAGGCCGAAGCCATGGCGCAGATGATGGCTGGCTTCGATCTTGGTGGTGAGGTCTTCAGCGACAACGAGCGTACCATACGCAAGATTATCGAGCAGCTCGACCAGCTTCACGAGATGAGCTCAGCAGGCGAGGCAATCGCACCGGATGCCATCCAAGAGTTGCGCGAAAAGATTGTCGAGACTCAAGGCATTGTGCGACAAGCAGAGCTTTCCCTAACTGCACGAAGTGAGGAGGACACTGCACACGCTAAGCGCCGCGAAGCACTCGAGGCACGCTGCGACACTCTGCAAGCTCAGTACGAGGAGCTCCTTGAGGGTAATCTCTCTGAGCAAGACAAGGAGGAGGTCAAGGCGCGACTTGCTGACGCTTACTCGGCTCGCCAAGAGGGTAATCTCGAGCTTGTTGAAACCCTCAAGCAGGACACTGCGCGTCTCGTTGAAGAGGCCAAGAAGCTCCGGGCTGAGAACGAGAGTCTCCAGTCGCGCATCAAGAGCGGCGCTATTGCCAACGGCGTTGCCAACGGCATCAACGGCAAGACTGTGCAGCAGCAAATTGCCGAATTTGATAACATGAAGAAGAGTCTCATGCGTGATCTACAGAACCGCTGCGAACGGGTAAGTTTATTGATATCTTGGTAGGAGACAGGATGCTAATACCTAGTTAGGTTGTTGAGCTCGAGATTTCGTTGGACGAGACACGCGAGCAGTATAACAATGTGCTCCGTACATCGAACAACCGCGCACAGCAGAAGAAGATGATGTTCCTCGAGCGCAACCTTGAACAGCTCACCGTTGTTCAGCGCCAGCTCGTTGAGCAGAACAGCTCCTTGAAGAAGGAAGTTGCCATTGCAGAGCGTAAACTCATTGCCCGCAACGAGCGGATACAGTCGCTCGAGAACCTTCTCCAAGATTCACAAGAGAAGCTTACTGCAGCGAACCATCGGTATGTTGGGCAAAGGCTTTTGCCGAAAGCACGTGCTAACCTGTTACAGCTTCGAAGCCCAACTCACGGCTGTCAAGGAGCGTCTCGAAGCCGCAAAGGCAGGTTCAACACGCGGTCTCGGCTCGCCCGCCAACGGCGCTTCCTACGCTGGCTTTGGCGGCGTCGGCTCTCGCATCGCCAAGCCCCTTCGTGGCGGCGGTGGTGCCGTTGCGGACGGCCCTGTGCTCCCAGTCATTGGCAATCTCCAGAAGCAGGACGGCGATAACGGCAGCGATTCAAGCAAGGGCAAGAGGACAAGTTGGTTCTTCAACCAGCGATAGACTTCTGCGTACCGCCTCAATTGATGGATGATTATTGACTGCCCAAGGACTTCAAGACATGAGACTTTTTCGTGGTTCGGCCGGGAGGTGTTTTTGGTGTTGCTACTTTTCATTATTTGGCATGATGATGGGGATGAGATGGATGAGGTGCAGGTAGATGAAGGGGGTGGGGATGCTAGGAGGAAAGTGGCTCCGATGTATGTGTCTCTCTCCTCTGGGAACGTTTTTGTCGCTGCATTTTCATACGGGAACTATGCAAAGGGAAATGGGAAATGTTATACGTACGACGTTGAACGCGTCATACGCCTAGATCACATAGTAAGGGGAGGGAAGTGTCATGTTTCTGAATTATCGTTTTCTCATCTTATCCGTCTTTTCGTCTCCCATCTCCTCTCGGCATACTTACACATAGATTCTTATACCAAATCACATCACTACCCCTCTTCCACGTCTTATATAAATACACACCACACAGCCTTCCCATCTTCCCCTACAAAACTAAACTTCTTCACACCCCCCTTTCCTCCCCTTTTTTTCACCCCAACCTCTCCACACAAGCCCCAACCGCCACATCCGCCGTGGCCCCATCAAAAAAATCATTCAAAAAAACAACAACCCCTTCCCTCTCGCGCACCAATTTCCTCCCCACATCCCCCTTCAACAAGGGCAGAATCTTGGCATCGCACACGGGTTTCGTAGCGAGAATGGGACTGGTACTAACATCGCTATCCAGGACCGTCGCGACGATTACATCTCTGATGTTGGTAGCTGTAGCCTGACATTGCAGCAGCGTGACGGGCGCTCTATTCTCTGTATCCGGGTTTTCGCACATGTTACGTAAGCGATCGAGCATGGAATCGCCAGTTAGTGTTGCATTTGCGTCGTCGTCGTAGTTTGAGTATTGGGGCAAGTCGGAGAGAATGATTAGGCGTTTGTGCTGTTCGCGCAGATTGTGAATGGAGGAGTTTTGCATATCGTCTTGAGAGCCTATTTGGAGGTTTTTGTCGGATAAAAGGGGGGATAGGATTGCGTGGAGTTCCTGAGGGTTGGGTCGCGGGCAGGCGTCTGGGACGCCGTCCCAGCGGTTGTGGATGATTATTATTTCGTCGGGGTGCGAGGCGAGGAAGCGGGTGATGTGGTCGAGGAGGACGCGGTAGGACATCCCTGGTATAGCGCCGTGCTGGAAGTATAAAGTGTCGTCTAGGGAGCTGAGAGAGTGGAGCTGGCGGTGGCATTTTGCGGGGCGGAATTCAAAGTATCGGGCGCCGATTTTCAGGATAGAGTCGAGGGTGTCCTTCTGGGTTATGGCGAGCGCGCGGATGATGTCGGGCGCGATGTGGTTGATGGCTCCGTCGCTGACTTTGTTGAGGATGGATAAGGCGCGCGGGAGGGAGCGGCCGAGGACTTCGCGAATGAGGCCTGTGCCAGCGTTTTTGATCAGAGACAAGCTGGATGACATGTTGTTCATGCCAATGTCGTGGGCTGAGGGTAGGACCATCTTGTGGAAGGGGCGGTTGGCAAGATCAGAGTCCTGGGGGATCTTGTCGCGCATCCAGTTTTCATAGTTGGGTGTTACAGTTACATAGCATTGGTGTTGTTTTGGTAGTTCTGCAAGTCCCGGTCCGGCGTCGTAGAAGCCGTAGGTTATCACGACGTCTTCTGGGAACAGGGCCGGTGTTTGCTCCATGTTGACCATTGTGCCGTCTTCGACTTTGCCTGTCATGCTGTTTACTGCGACCCATTGCTTCGTCAGTTCCCGACCGTCGCGGCGGACAATGAATTCAAAGTTTCCAGTGAATTTAAAACGGGGGAGGTTGGATGACTCGATTTCTAGGTGGTCAAAGAGAAACTCGCGTTGTTCACTTCGCCTGGCGCTTCGTTTTGGAACGGTGTATTCAATCTCGACTCCATCGACTGCAATGTATGCAAAGCATTTGACTCCTTTAGATGGCATGTTGTAGTATCATATATCCAAGGTCCTGCCGTTGATTGAGACTATGTGGGTGGCAATGCTCGTCCTGCGTAGCGACTTGTGTACATCTACGACCAGACCTTCCAGTGGGGTAAGGAATGAAGAATGTCAAGCCTCAGCTAGCGCGGCGCCATCGCGGTATTAAAAAGAAAAACGGCAGTTCAACCCATGCTTTCTCGGCCGTCTCAGCCGTCTAGATTCCGTGGTCTATTGGCGGTGGCTTAGCAGTGGTGTTGAGGTGGGGAACTCCGTTCAGCCACGCCAATGGCCTATCACTCTGCCGTCAACATACGCTAGTCGGGCCGGCGAAGTTTCAAGCCTTTTCGTCGTCTATCGTGAATATTAACTAATTCAAGCCATGTTCCTGATTTTGTTTGAGTGTTGTTTCCAGAGACAAAAAAGTTTTAGATACTTCACTCGGGCTCTACTAGTCTTCGAGTCAATGACTTTCGCCACTGATCCAGCCTGATAAATAGCAGTCATCAACATATTGTCAAGACATTGCATGTCTCTCCAAGACACCAACCTCTCATCTTTCCTGTCCATCGTTCCTTCTTGTTCTCCAGCTACCCAAAAGCCGGTGAAAGAGCGTACCCCACAACTAACTCCTCTCCTTGCTTGAAACAGCTCCATAGGTTGCCCACGCCCTCATCCAACCCAGGACTAAACACATTTCCCACATAACAAAATACGCTCTCATGCTCTTTCACGCCCAGTCTCTTGCGCAGAAAACGGACTATGGTTGCAAAATTCTGATTGGTGCTGAGTTTGAAGATACGTTGAGTGAGATGCGGGGCTGAGCCTATGGGTTGGAGGCGGATAGTTACTGCAGATGAATGATTTAGCCCAAGGCGTATCAAATTGCTGAAAAAAAACGTTATGTGGTAGGATAGATTCGGACAGTAGCACATGTCAAACAAGTGGGGGACTGTAATGAGCTAGGCTGTACCTTTCTGAACATTGAGGTTCCCGGCCGTTTCGAGCGCTTTGGATGCGTCTTTCGGAAGGCTGCTTAGGACGACAGAAGCTGCCATGCTTAGTGGCGCTTCTGTTGTGTCATCTTCTTCTGGTATCTTTTCTTTGGGTGACTCGGACATGATGTAAATCGGGTGAAGGTTTGCCTCGGTGAGAGGGCGACAAGGCCTCCAGAAACCAAGAAATGAAGGTTGTCGATGAGGAAAAGCAAAGTTGTAGCGAGGGAACCCGAGTGATGCGCTGATTGACACACGGCTAAGAGAGTGTAGGTGAAGGCAAGAGTGATGGTCAGGTGGAAGGCATGCACGTCAACCTAGCCAATCAGCGCCCCACCACCCAGACTGCATCCCTTACAATGAACCAGCAGAGGCAACAACATACGGTATCACTTTCATATTGATATCTAGTACTCTACATATCTGAAACAATAGTGACAAAAACATAAGCTCCGGTATTGTGATAATCAGCCCGTTCATCCGTCATCAAATCCTCTCTTAGTATGACAATGTCCTTCAAACCACCATGGGTACCAACGCCTATTTTCAAGCACACGCGCACGTGCGCACACCGCCAACCAACCGGTTTGCAATCGCAATGACCAGCAAAAAGGACTACAGGGCCATGATGCAATAGGTATATACAAAGGAACGCGTGTATCGTTAGCGACCAGGGATCGGAGATCGTGGTCTATACTGAGCAAGGAAATGAGCAGGTTGTGCTAGGTCGCCAAAATGGGAGGGTAAAAGCTACGCCAGAAATGCTATGAAGAAGGGGTATTTGCTCCCAGGCGAAAACTGCGAGCCTCAAGGCGAGAATTGGAAAGGGGGAAAAGAGTCCTTTTCGTGGGTATTAGTGGAATCATCCATTACGCCGTGATAGATGCAAGGGGTGACCGCGTATTCTGCATGAGCCACAAGGCTCACCGACGGTCAAGTTGGGCGAGTAGCTGGTCGAGCTCAACCCAGTTGTCAATGTTTGCCGCGAATTTGCGGTGCTTGCGGGACACAATGTGCTGTATGCTGTTAGTAACTTGCTCAAAGGGTTGTGATCATTAGTCGTACCTCGTCGAAGTCATTGAACTTCTCCCTGCAGTTCTCGCAGTAACCTGGCTTCAACTCCTTCTCGACATTCTTGCGTCTGCGGAGAGCCGCGGCTTTACGAGCTTGTCTCTCTTCGTCTCCATCGTCATGCATTCGGCCCAAGGTTTCTTGGGCTTTGCGCTTGGCTGCTCGCATGGGTTGAGAGTGTTCCTGGCTAAGCGCGGTCCTGACATCATTGGTTACAGACGAATGGCCACTATTCGTATTCGCCGAGGGCATGCTGTTCTTCTCAAGGACCTTTCGTTTCAGCTGGTTGACTTCCTTGCTGTTGCCGGCACGAGGAGCAGCAGCGGTGGAGGAAATCATTTGGGAACGGATGGCAGACGTGACATTCGACTGTTGCAATCCAGATGCGACAGGCTCACCAGCAATGCAACGGGGCATTGCTCGGATGCTAGCCTGGGCGCTGCCAAACATGGGTGGTTGGCCATCGGCTGTGTTACAGCGCTTGGGGGGGAGGGCCTTTGGTGGGTCAAGTGGTTTTGCATCATCAGTCTCTTCTTTGGTGATGACAGCGGGGGCACTAGGACGGCGGGCGAGGTTGTTGTTCTCAACAAGGGCGTTCTTCTCTTCCATAGCAGAGACTGCACGCGTGCGTGGGGCTGCTGCTGATTGTCTACGACGCGCTTCCTGCTCTTCCTGTTGTCTGCGGCCAAAATGAGGATCCTCCACAAACGGGCACTTGCCGTTACCGGAGGCGCGGAACTGCGGCCACTTGCCTTTCTCTTTCTCGACCTTTTGGTATTCTCGAATCATAACTGGTCGCGTGACCTCATCCATGTCATGGACGTAGACATAGTATCCACGAAGTGGGATCATGTCTTGCGAAGCCATGACGTAGTCGCGATCCAACTTTTCATTTTGCAGTAACCTTTGTAGATCTGCAGGACGGCCTTTGTGCTGCGTGGTTGTGCTCTGACGCGTGGGGTGGCTGGATACATCTTCACCCGTCTCCTTGTTGAACATGGTGTCAATCATTCGCTGCACCTTGTCAACCGACCATATCTTCATCCCCAGGCTCTTAGCCTTGTACAGGATATCACCACGGTCCGACTTTTCAAGGGCAGCATCAAACACAGACTTCTTGTTTTCAAGTTGGGCGGGGTTGACGGTCCCTTTGTGGGCGGAGGAGCTGCCGTCAATGTCGACAGGAACAGGGCGCGTAGTGATGACATGGGTGACTTCTCGAGAGAAGAATTTAACCTCGCGCTGTGTAGTGTTAACAATGGGAACGTGACAGTAGGGGGGGACGCGTACCGAGCCGAGAATGCGGGCTCTGCTCATAAGCTTGTCTTTTTGCGGATCCGAGACGCTGTCAAAGTAAAAGGCAAACTGCGGAAAGAGCTTGCGGTAATGGCGCTGCCATTGCCGAATGGTCTCCAAGTCCTGGGCGGCTCGCTGTGCGGCCTGCTTGGTAGGGGCCTTTGTCTCTCGTGCGGCTTCGAGCTTCCGGGTCAAGGCAGTTGGTTGGGCCCCACTACGACGCACAAGGCCGTGACGACGAGCCTCGGCATCGTCGACCTCTACCATCTGCTTCTTGGGCGGTGGCTGGCCATAGGTTCCATCACGCTGCTCGCTGGCGTAGGAGCGTTGGCGCTTTCCTCCGATAGCTGGGGCGCGCATTGGGGAGTTTGTTGCATTTTGAATATTGGCGAGAGGGACGCGACGGCTCGACATGACTGTAAGAACCTGCGGCGAGGGAGGAACAGCCACTGCTGCCATGCGTAGCTCGCTATTAACAGCAGTGGGTTAGTGTGGGTGAGTAGTGGTACAGGATAGGCTGACGGGAGGGGCAGGTGAGCGTGTGATGGTGGTGGCAGCTCACGACGCGACGAAACAGGCACGTTGGTAGGGTTTTCAGCAGCGCGTAGCGGCCATGTCGGTATGGTAGAGTGAGCGAGAGACCAGGAGGGAGCTGTACAGGAGCGGATTGAGCGAGGGAGAAGCGCGTCTGCAGGCCAGGGTCTGCGTTCTTTGACCAAGGAAAGAGAGAGTTTGTTGTGGAGGCTGGTATGATGATGGATGCTCACTGGGCGCTAGGCCGCATCCGGCACTAGCCCCCAGATGTCGCGCGAACCACGCAAATAATCTGCCTGGCAACCAAACAACCGAACCCTTGTTGTCAACATCGTCCATGCACGACATGCTGCTGCGAACACACTAGCCTTCCGCCACCCCCATCCTGTCTGTCCCTTCAAACACCTGCTCTTGACGATGCTATTGGCACGCGTCTCTACAGGGCTTCTTCCTGCTAATCAAACCACGACACCCCTTTCCCGTAGCCCGAGTCTTCATCAAACATGTGTTAGGGGCCTTTTTGACAACCCCTCTTGGCGTTGGCCCTTTGTTTAGCCAGCATCTGCCTTCATGGCCAGTGTCTCCTCCCGTGTTCGATACACTAACGGCTGCTCGCCCTCATCGTTCGTGGCTTCCGAGGCTGTGAACTGGATCTCCACTACCCGGTTGCCGTCGTGGTCACCGTCGTCCCATGGCTCAGCTGGTGATCTGATCTATCCGACAAACCACGCGGAAAAAGGAAACGCTACTGTTATATAACCCCAGGCGTTAGCCCAGCCTATGGAGGTTTCAATGTTACTTATTCTGCCCTCGCCATTGGAAATGAACGGCTAATTGATGCGTATCCATGGATATGTCCCCAATTACAGCTCATAAAACATATGCCTCTAACGCATGCACCCAGCAAATTACCACTTTGAAGACATTTCTTTTTAAGACTGAATACACTGATGTCATCACTCAGCCTCAGGTGTCCGCCAGGCCCCATGCCACAAGCATTGATCGAGTCCTCTTTAATTCTTGTCGTCTCCTCGATTTCGGTGTCAACTTTCCTTTCTACTTGATTCGCAATGGTCGAAATTTCCTCATGCACTGCACAGTCCGTGCTGACCATGTCATCATCTCCGATAAATGCGACTCTTAAGCAGGACCCGCCGGTCAAGCGGAGACGTGAAATTATATACCAGTCATGGACATATACCTTATGGCTTTGCAGACATTGTATGCAAGTATTGCGGACATGTCCAGGAACTCATCCGCGAGGTCAATCGCACTATGTCAGTACGTGACCAGAACAATACGAAAAAGGAACATGACCATAGCTTATACAGTACTAACAGAGTTGCGGTTGCATTGAGGCGATTTGTCTCGAACGATCATCAAGAACATAAACACATCCAAGATCTGTCCACTTTCATCCTTCCAGCTCCAACGCGGCCGAGCCCACCGACAATAACATGGGAAACAACGACATGACACTCTTATCACACCTAACCTACATAGATAAAGAAGGCAGCTATGATATTGATCCCACACCAACGACGACTTGAAGAGAGACACGCTCACATATTCGCTTCTGAGGTTGTGATGGAAAGCTGCACACGGCTACCACATCACCGGGCGCGTGATCGACATACGCGTGACACAAAGTGGGAATATGCAACGTCTTCACCACGATTAACTTCGTGGAAGCCCCAGAATATGTTTCCGTGCACTCTGCTTAGTTGCGCATACGGAGAGGGCTATTTGAGAAGCCAGATACATAACTTTGGTCGCGTGCATAGACACCGCTACATACTACTTGATGCTACAATTAGACCCTGGATATGACATATGCCAAGACCATCCTGTACGAGAATGCAAAGATCTCAGCACGTGAAGGGGTCCGAAGATAAGGAAGCGGAAAAGATCGGGTGAAAATGCACATGTGATGCCGCGCTTCTACAGTTGATGACGGATGCTGTCAAGTGGTACATGGGAAATAGGGGGGAAGACAAAACAACAAGAAGAACTAAAAGGTTCAGCTAAACTTTACGAGATCGAAGGCCCAGACATGTGACGAGAGTGCAAAAAAGAAGGATGATCGAACGTTGCACACACGTTCTCGCCCGATCCAGCTCATTGGTGGTCGGAGGGCTCGGCTATCAGACGTGGAAGACCCCTGGAAGGTGGCGCTGCTTCGACGGCGGCGCGCGCTCAACACTTTCACATGCAAGCCGTGTCGCCAGCCTTGGGATTTAGATTTTGACAGATTTGGCATAATGCAGTCTCAGCGAAACAAGGACGGCCGCTGTGCAGCCGCGAAAACTCAGAATGACCTCTGCAATTCCTCACAATTGTCCTCGCGCATCCTTTTGCTTGTCTGTTGTTCTCGCTCATCCGCCGTCAATCGTGGGTGAAGCATCGCGTTCTGATAGTGTAGGGAGCGTCTGCTAGCGGGGCGGTGGTACGACAAAATGCTCCTGACCGAATCGACAGAACCATCTGCGACTACTTTCGACTCGGTCTCTCCTGCCCAGATCAAAGACAGCAGCTTTCGGCCTAGTATGCTTTACAACGTACTTCCCACCGTGGTGTCGAGTCGCCTACCCACGATACCTTCGCTCCGCCAGTCTCTTGGCGATGTACGGAGTCGAACCTACTACAATAAATCCGATACCGTGACAGAATTACCACAGCCTGTGACGCCGCCACCGGGGTACTCCACCATGCCTCCAAGCGAAACTGTTTCACCATACAAACTTTCTGCTGCTTTGGGGGAGGCAGAAGTCGATTTTGCAGACGATGTGTCTGAGGGCCAGGCTTCTTCAAGGGCCATGCCCCTGGTAGTCCCTGGTGCTCAAGAGACGCGTTCTGGTGTCAGATGGAGATATGCTAGCCTAGGTTCGTGGTAGACAGTGTCTTGGAGAAATGGTCTTGCTTACACTACATCTAGGCATAAGTCTACTGCAACAGGCATCTCGAGAGTCAAACGCATCTTCTAGTGCCTTGGACGAGGCGTCTGCAACACTCATTCGACAACTATACGTACATGGCATCACCTATCTGCTTCGAGGACTCCCAGAGAACCTCACGCCAGAGGAAAAGCTGAGTCTACAGGCCGCCCTTCCCCAGGATCTTGTAGAATCAGTCAGTGATTCAAACACAGGCGCGCTCGTACGTGCCACGCCACAGAGCTCCGACGCTGCACAAAGGCCACCGCAGAATCCTACTATCATACACCGTATCACGGCAGCGTTTGTCCTGCAGACCTTTCTCTTCCTGCAGTTTCTGCTGCCATACATTCGGCTGTTCCTTTCGCATGCGTATCAATTTGAGAGGAAGCACCGAATCACGCAGCGAATCGTCAACACGAGTGTAGCGACTGCCGATGAATTTGGCCAAAAGGCACTCAGGTTCTCGCAGGTTGTATGTCAGATGAACGACGGTATGGTTATCCAGACCTTTAACGATTTGACCATGTGGTGGATAACTGGTGTGACGGGAGGGGTGCAACAAGGCCTCGCCGAGGGTCTCCGAACTATGAAAGCAGCGGAAGGTCAGCGACGTGGGGAGGTAGAGGAGGAGAAGTAGAAGTGATTTTTTTTCTTATTGGCATTGGGGGCGGCGTTTGAGCATTTTCACGGTTGCATAGACACATGGCTTTATGAATGGTAACACTCATGTTTACTTTTGGATTATTCTGCAACGTTGTTTTGCTGCGTTGGACCCTGAAGGAGGGGATTTTGGTGGAGAGGAAGGGCCTTATCTTATCGGCGTGGGCGGCGGGCTTTCTACTAGTATGTGGATTGTGCACGTACCCCATCGAAAAAGTGAATGGCAAAGTTTCTGGCAACTCGACCGCCGCACACTTCTCTCTTGTGCCAACCTACTTTCTTCATTGAGGTGCACAAAAAAATACTCGCATTCTTTTTTGTCGCATACTTTCTAGATACCCCTTTCATTCCTTCGGACTGCGTGCCGTCCCCTCTCCCACATCATGTTCGGCGCAGTAAAAAGATGCCCAGCGACCCTCTCGAGGAGTTTGGCGGCAATTTCAACCAGGACACTTCGCACCCCTCTTACTCAGACTTCTGGTCTTCTGAGGATACCGCTGCAGTCGTCGCGCCTCGCGAACGGTGCTATTGCTGGCTTCCATCACAGCGCAAAGTGGCAACAGATTGCGGCACAAGAGGTGGAACAGAGTGAACAACAGAATGAACCCGTCACACAGTTTGAGGATCTCGCCACTCGAGGGCTTGTCCATCCCAATGTCGTAAACACCATTACGAAACAGATGAAACTCACAACCATGACGGACGTACAGACCAGGACGATCAACGAGGCGTTGAGCGGGGTGGACATGTAAGACTCTTTGCTTTGTTCATTGGGAATTTTATACTAACATACCACAGCATTGCACAGGCAAAGACTGGTACCGGTAAAACACTCGGTTTTCTCATTCCCGTCATCCAGCGAATCATCCAAAACGACCCCAAGCTTGGCGAGAAACCCAGAGGCTACAAGCGCGCCAAACCCGACGATATCAGGGCCATTGTCATTTCTCCTACCCGCGAGCTTGCCGAACAAATTGCAGTAGAGGCTAGAAAGGTAGTCTCTGGCACTGGCATTGTTGTCCAGGTTGCGGTCGGAGGTACACAGAAAAGGTCCATGCTTCTGAAGACGCAGCGTGAAGGATGTCACCTCATGATTGCGACGCCAGGACGACTATACGACATCCTGTCTGACGAGTACTCTCGCATTGCTGCACCAAATCTGAATGCGCTGGTCTTGGATGAGGCAGATCGCCTGATGGACGATGGTTTCCAAAAGGAGATTGATGACATCAAGACGCTTCTTCCCGACCCCGCAGAGGTCGAGCGCCAAAATCTCATGTTCTCTGCTACGATTCCCCGCGATGTCGTTAACCTGGTTCGCCAGACGATGCGTCCCGGCTTCCATTTTGCCAAGTGTGTCAGTGAAGATGAGGAGCCCACACACGCGCGCATTCCTCAAAAGATGGTCATGGTGACTGGCTTTGAGAACAACATTCCCGCTCTCTACGAACTGGTTCTCCAGCAGCACCAGAAGGCTCAGGCCAGTGGTGGTCGCCCATTCAAGGCCATTATCTACTTCAACAGTACCGCCGAAGTCACGCTCGCGTCATCAGTATTCTACAAGCTCAGCGGCGGCTTCAAGCGCAACAGCCCTCTGTCTGGCCTCCGTGGGTTTGAAATCCACTCCAAGCTCTCTCAAGGGCAGCGAACAAGGGCCGCTGACGACTTCCGCTTCGCTAAATCTGGCATTCTCTTCTCTTCTGACGTAACCGCACGTGGTATGGATTTCCCAGAAGTCACGCACGTTATTCAAGTGGGTCTCCCTCGCGAACGCGAGTCGTACATTCATCGTCTGGGTCGTACCGGCCGTGCTGGAAAGGAGGGCGAGGGATGGCTCATCCTGACTCCTTTTGAGAAGCAAGAAGCCCGACGCCGTCTCCGTGACCTGCCTCTTGTCGACGCAACGCACGAACTCGAGACTGCCACCATTGACATGAGCCAGCCTGCTGAGGTTCCGGAGAACGTTGGCAAGATTCTATCTGACTGTGTTGAGGCGCACAAGAAGGTCTACCCTGACCATCTTGACGCAGCATTCCGTGGTCTGTTCGGAAGCTTCCAGTGGTTCGGTGATAAGCGAAGCCTGATTGAGGGTGCCCAACGTTTGGCAGAGTTTGGATGGGGAATGGAGACTCCGCCTCCACCACCGGCTTTTGTCATGGCTAGCCAGAGGCGATCCGGCGGCGGCAGTGGCGGTGGCCGTAGCGGCGGATTTGGAGGCAGGCCTGGAGGTGGCTTTGGCGACCGACGAAGCGGCGGAGGTTTTGGTGGTGACCGAAGGAGTGGAGGTTTTGGAGGAGACCGTGGAGGAGACCGTGGAGGATTCGCAGGTGACAGGCGAGGCGGAGGTGGCTTTGGAGGTGACAGGAGAAGCGGCGGCTTTGGCGGTGACCGAAGAGGTGCAGGAGACCGTGGAGGAGACCGTGGAGGATTCGGAGGCGACAGGCGAGGCGGAGGTGGCTTTGGAGGTGACAGGAGGGGAGGCGGCGGTGGATTCGGTGACCGCCCCAGAAGGGAACCTCGACTTGACTTTTAAGAAGGAGATGGGAAGAGAAAAGGGAAGCTTCTCTGAGCTTGGTCTCTTCCTCATGAAGTAACGGTCACGCCTCTCTTCTTTCTTTCGGGGGGTTTCTTTCTGTCATCACCATTGTATTATAATCTGTATACCCCCTCCTTTACCCAAAAAGTCTTTTCTTTCTTTCTTTTCTCATCATGTATTTTACGATCACTTCGCAAAAACACACAGAGACATGATCTTGAGTGAAGGATACAAGAAAAGAGTAAAATATCCTGTATCGGTTTATGTAACGAAATTTGAAGAAAAAAAAGTGGACTTGTATATCACCATTGTTCCTTGTCGTTTCCTCCCCCTGTATACCGCAAAAAAAAAGCGAAAAGAAAGGGCATAATTGCAAACCCTTAATCACAACAAATCCACCTTCTCCCTCTCATCCTCCACCACCTTTTCAAACTCTTCAAATGCTTCCTGCGACATGGGATACGTATGTTTCTCCTCTGGATACACCCTAGTCTTGACCTCGTCCTTGTACCTCTCTAGGGCCCCCAGCGCCTCGCCCCACACATTGCCATACTGCTTCACGAACTTGGGCAGGAAGCGGCCTGGGGGAAAGTTACCTAGCATGTCAACTTGCACAAGGACTTGGCCTGAACACTTGTTACCGGCTCCAATTCCAATGGTCGGGATGCGCAGCTGTCGCGTGACGAGGTCTGCAACTTGCGCGGGTACGGCTTCGAGCACGACTGCGAAGGCGCCAGCGTCTTGGACGGCGAGTGCATCTGCGAGTAGGTTGAGTGCTGAGGCAGTGGTTTTGCCCTGGACGCGGAAGCCACCGAGGGCGTTTTGGCGTTGGGGGGTTAGGCCGATGTGGGCGAGGACGGGGATGCCAGCGGAGGTTATTTTAGCGATGGTAGGGGCCATTTCGGCGCCGCCTTCTAGTTTTACGGATTTGACGCGGCCGGTTTTGATCATGGTGATTGCGGATTGGAGGGCTTGGGTGGGGGAGATTTCGTAGGTGCCCATTGGAAGGTCGCCGACCTGAGCAATCGCATGTTCGTTAGTTGTATATGGGAGGAGGATATATGTTTTTTGGTTTGGGGGATAAAGAGGGACAAGAACGTACAGTAAAAGCGGCTTTTGTGGCGCGCGCGACAGATTTACAATGCAGAAGCATTTCTTCCATTAGGACTTCACTTGTGTCTTCCATACCGAGGGCGACCATGGCGAGGCTGTCGCCAACGAGTATCATGTCCATGCCGGCGTGGTCGGCGACATGTGCGCTGGGGAAGTCATGAGCTGTGACCATGGTGATGGGCTCGCCCTTGCGGTAGAGTGCCTGCAGGGTGTTGAGAGTGACGGGTTTGCGTGCGTTTGTGGGCGGTGTGCCCAGCGGGGAATGCGAACTCCATCGTGCTTGTGTGGCGGACAGTATGATGCGCGGTATTGTTAAGGGTGAGGAAGGTCGTGGTGTAAGTCGTGAAGACACTCGTAGTGTCTTGGATAGCGCACGCGACATTATGGAGGCACCGGCAAGGCTGCAGATGGGCGGGTGGTATTTTCTAGAGGGAAAAAAATGTGTCGCAGCAGCGGAGAGAATAAGGAGGCAGGGTGGTCAGCCATGATTTAGTGCGGCGAGCGTTCTCTTATGCTTTGGGACATTGTGATGATATCTTCAGCGAAGTTCTGAGCAGACGTTGTTTAGAATGAACCGAGGATCATCGTTGGCCGAGATAGACAGGGGTGTGGTTGGTTCCTTTGTGGCCAGATAGGTATGTAATCACTGTAATTCCCCGAATTGAATGCCAAATATCTAGGCTCTCAGCCATCTCCAGCAATTGGTTTCTTGATATTTTCCCTCCTCTTCTGTTTTGCAGCACATGTCTTTGGTGGGGTCGTCGTTGTCATCGTCGGACAAGCGGTGAATTGGTGGGCGCAACCTCGGGGAAGCTGCGGCATTGCTCCACACTGATTGGGCCATGCCCGCCTTGGACTGCCAGAAACGGTGTCCGAACAAGAGAAGATGGACGAGTCGAGCAGACTTGTGGCTGAGGCCTTGCAGCCTTTGTTCTCTCTCTGCCTACAAGGTCGGTAATGCTTTGCACATCGAGTCATGCAATCGAGTAATGGCCGGTTATCCAAGGGGTCCCTGGACTGGCTGAATGATGCATAGCTGGATCAATGGACCGTGTCTGAGTACATGCTTGGCTCTGATGAATTCGAGTATGTATCATGAGTAGAAAGAGCATGCACTCTGTGATGCAGCTCCTTATGCGCATAATGACTTTGGCTGTGACAAGTGTCCAGTCGCTCGTCATAAGGTAAGGGTTGGGTCGACATGTTCGGGTACCTGGTTAGTGTACACTACGCAGACGTCAGATAAATGTCGTCAGATAGCGAATCGTCGCGCATCTCAGTCATAAAGAAGACTGCACAATAGGTGTGTTTGAAAGTATTCGATCGATTACTCGGCGGCGTGCGATGTCTGGCCGATGGCTGGCCCAGGTGAGACGTGCGCAAGCGTGACACGCCGCCGCACTATCATCATCGCTCGTGATCTCGTGACGACTCCCTCATCTTCGTGCCTCGCGCCTGTTTGTCCCTGACTCCCAGCACGTTGCGCTCGATAACCACGGTTCCAAAACCCATACACGCAATTCATACCGCAGACGACCAAATCGAAACCTCCATTTGACCAACACACCACCTGCCCTCTCCCAGCCACGGCGCCCCTCTTCCGCTATCGATAGCCCCGCCGCCCACTCCACAACAGCTCCGCCGCCACTCCGCCCTGCGCGACCACGCTGCGACCTTCCTACGACTCGGCTCTGAATACAATCACTGCGAGAACAAGACCCGATATACTCGCTTATACACGTCCTGCGCCAAAATGAGTTCGCCAAAGAGACGTATCGAGACGGATGTATGTGGGACCTAAACCCCCTGTCAATGACTGTTGGACGGACAAGAGCTAATTGAGCACCCTGCCCGTAAACACAGGTCATGAAGTAAGTCGCATAGACTCCCTTTGCGCAATATGATACTAACAAGTAAATAGGATGTATGTCTAACAACCTAGCATCCATTGCAGCAATTCGCGCCACAGTGATGGTGACACAAGAATGCCAGCTGACAGCGCCCAGGCTCATGAGTGATTATGAAGTAACTCTAGTCAATGATAACAGTGAGCCATCGTCCTTTCACCCCATGAACACTCTCCGCTAACATTTCCTAGTGTCAGTTCATCTTACCGTCGCATCCCAAATGCTCCCAACTGCTGACATGTCCTAGGCAAGAGTTCTATGTCAGATTCAAGGGTCCGTCAGAAAGTACGTCGGAGTTTTCCTGTTTTGCCTACCGCGTATTAATCACCAATAGCTCCATTCGAGGGTGGTCTCTGGAAGATACACGTCGAACTGCCAGACCAATATCCCTACAAGAGCCCCAGTATCGGCTTCGTCAACAGGATATTCCACCCAAATATCGATGAGCTGTATGTCTTTTCCTTATATCATCGCCTCGAACCATCTTCTGACATCAATAGCTCCGGCTCCGTCTGTCTGGACGTCATCAATCAAACCTGGTCGCCAATGTACGACATGATCAACATCTTCGAAGTCTTTCTTCCCCAACTCCTCCGCTATCCTAACCCAACCGATCCTCTGAATGGAGAAGCTGCTGCTCTTCTTATGAGAGAACCCAAGAGCTACGACGCCAAGGTCAAAGGTATGTACAGCAGTAAAGTACTAGTGAATGCAGATCAGTAACTAAAAAAAAATAGAGTACGTCCAAAAGTACGCCAGCAAAGATACTGCCGAAGACTCTGACAAGGATGATGGCGACGATGACGAGATGAGCTCAGTCGGCAGCTACGAGTCTGGTGATGAAGATGGAGCTGCAGGCAACATGGATGATATTTAGATGATCATGCTGGGTTTGACCTGTCTTCCCCTATAGCCCGTTTGTTTGCTTTCTCATGGCTGGACGTTCAAGGCGCTAGTGTGGCGCACACATAGGCTGGATTTCTTCATCTTTTGTTCTCTTGTACTACGCGGGTTGGGTCAGCGACCTAGTTTTAGGCAACAGCATTCTCTGTTATGCTCCTTTTCGTATATGAAATACCAAAGCAGTGTTCCTATTAAGCGTTCAATGAACATGTCATTTTAACATGCTATCAAGTCTCCACAAACTTCCTTTATGCATTCCACCACTTTCTGTTCACCTAGGTTCATTCCTTTTTACCCCTAATCGGCCTTGCCTTCTCACGTATGTTTGTTACCAGTGTATTAGTCTTAGCCACCACCAACATCTGACAAACAGATAATATACCGCTAATATTATGATTTGCGACTGCTCATTGGATGCTCATAGTCACTGCTGGATGCTACTACCAAAAGGACATCCTGTCACGGTGAGCGTGAACTGAACTGACGTCACAAGATGCCACATCGTCCCTTTCACTTTCACTTAACACGTCGTTGCTGGCATGTATATAAACCCTCCTGTTGCCAGTCTAACCCCTTTCATCCCCCCAACAAATATCAACTTTCAGTGCATTCCTTCCACGTGGTATTGGTTCAACCCCTGCCTAAGCAAACACTCAAATGGCGCCTCGCACTGAGCATGAGCCCGAAAAGCATCACCGCATCAACCCTGGTGCTAGAGATCGTCAATATCTCAACGCACACACTGGTGCTGGTGTCAATAAACATCGCCCTGTCAGCGGTAGAGGAAACAACCGCGCCAGTTCTGCTTACCAAACAAGCCACCGCCATACTTATGTCTCGTATCCCGATGTACGTGCCGTAGAGCATCCCAAGATCCACGACGACAGCAATGTCACTGGCAA
This sequence comes from Bipolaris zeicola 26-R-13, assembly GCF_000523435.1. Classification (NCBI taxonomy): domain Eukaryota; kingdom Fungi; phylum Ascomycota; class Dothideomycetes; order Pleosporales; family Pleosporaceae; genus Bipolaris; species Bipolaris zeicola. Next base: position 106,488 of record NW_006912070.1, read on the forward strand.
ACTTCATACCCAGCACTACAACACTCATCTTCATCTTCCCAACAACACTGGCCCCAGCTCTCCAACCACCACCACTACCGCTACTCCCCGTCCTCTCACCACCAAACCCCCCAGCACCAGCATCATCACCAACCGCAACATCATCCCCGTCCCCAGACCCCCTCTCCTAGCCAAACGACGCCGCTGCATCGACCCCGTCAAGCGCGCCTTCACAAACCACAATCTACGTGCCATCATGGCGGATAAACCGTGGCCGACGCAGCGCAAGAAGGCGAGTGCAGAGAAGATGGTGTTGAAGATGGGGATGAGGAGGGAGTATAAGTAGGGTTCGTTAGAGTACTCGCTCGCTAGAGCGCTCTTAAAGAGTCCTCTTAGAAAGTGCGAGGAAGATTGCGAGGAAGAGTGCTCTTAAAAAAGTGCTTTCATGGGTGGGGGGAGGTTATGACCCAAAGATAGAGACAGAGGGTTGGATAACAGTGAAAGTAGGACTGCGGGGATTTAATGAATCAAGGGAAGAAAAAGAAAGGGGCGATTAGCCTCGATTATGTAATTAGGTGAAAGGAGTAGGGTGAATTAATCGAGGGATTACATGTTATGGTGCTGTGATTTTCATCGCGTGACTGATGAGTGAATGTTAGGGGGTTTGGGGTATAACTGAGGGTTTAGGTTGTATGAGATTAACAGTGGCGAGGACACAACAGTAGTAGCATACTAGTACTACAAATCGGGTAAAATTCGAGGATATACTGCGGAATTGGCACATATACAACGAAACATACTAATCTAAATTGATTTGATATTTTCCACTGACTACTAAAAGAGAGTAATCTTTTCTTACTTTATTTTCGCTTGTACTTTTACCCCTTTAAGAAGTATTTATAAAGTAGTTTTTTTTTAAAAAAAAAGTATCTTTAACAATATTCAATAGCTTATAGCTCTATAGTAGAAAGGGCATAAAGATATATATAAGAGACTGATATAAAGAGAGGGTAGGTATAGCTATTAAATGGTATAGTGTAGAAAGGATAGTTTTTAGTATAGAAAACCGAGTAATCTAGTGTTTGTTACTTCGTAAGGTGTCCCCTGTATGTTCCGTCGTATGTGCTAACTCGCAGTACGGGTAAGATGATGAGGTTGCTTGTTACCAATGTGTGATAATCACAAGAACGCCCCCAAAAAGTATGCAATAATTGTGTCTAACGCTATTCGAGCACTTAGGCTCTTTCTTTTTGAGAGCGATGGAATTTTACGCTGCAACTTTAGATACAAGTATATCTAGGTTCGTCTCCGTTCACGATCCCTCACAACCAGCAGCACTCTCCAATCCACACTCACACATACTACTCATACCGACAGCCACCAATGCACTCACTTCTCCGCCGCCTCATCTGCAATCAAAGCCTCAACATCCCTCTCCATAAGCCACGCCCTTACACTCTCCATAACTGCACTCAGCGTCTGACCCCCCTGCATCACATCATCCAAATCATGCACCGTCGTCCCGCTCCTATGATCCGTGACACGCTGTTGTCCCCAATTATACGTGCGTACCTTATCACCGCGGCCCATTTTCGCCACGCCGATGACGCTACGACGCATATTCGCCATTTCCTCTTCGCGTTTTTCGCGGCGGGATTGGGCGATGCGGGAGCGCAGCAGAGTCCAGGCTTTTTCTTTGTTCTTATGCTGCGACCGCGAGTCTTGCATTGCGACTACGGTGTTTGTGGGTGTGTGGGTTAGACGGACTGCAGATTCGGTCTTGTTGACGTGTTGGCCTCCTGCACCACTGGCGCGCATGACTTCGACTTTGACTTCCTTTGGGTCGATGTAGTAGTCGCTTTCTGGGTCGTCGAAATCTTGTTCTTCGGCCGAGTTTTCTTGTAGACTGGGGAGCACGTGGACGGATGCGGCGCTCGTGTGTGTCCGGCCTTTGGTTTCGGTAGCGGGCACGCGTTGCACACGGTGGACACCAGCTTCGCATCTGAAAACACCGTATGCGTTTTCATCTTCTACTTCGATGATAGCTTCTGAAAGTGGTATCCCGGCTTCTGTCGTGCCGTTTACGTTTTCGTATTTTAGGATGTTGGTCCTGAAGCCGTTGCGATTACAATAGGCCTGGTACATGCGAAATAGGTCGCCGGCGAAAATGGCAGCTTCTGATCCGCCTGCACCAGGTCTTATTTCCAACAAACATGGTAGATGCGCAAAAGGATGTACAGGTACTAGTGAAGTAATGAGGTTTTGTGAAGCATTGGCGAGTTGGGTTCGTGTTTCCGCAAGGTCATCTGAAGCAAGTGATCGTAATTCTGGATCGGTGGATGAATCTTGTATCATCGAGGTAAGCTCTGCTACAGACTTAGTCCAGATCAGTATCCATACTACTCGTAACATGTGCCTGCTCTATGCCTACCTCATTGGCCTTGTTCCATTCTCCCAGCGCATTCACAATGGGACTGTACTCGCCCAACTTCTTCGCCGCACGCGTATCGAAGCCATTGGACAGCTTTTCTGTGAGCACTTTGTGCTCGGAAGTAATTGCCTGGGCTCGAGCAAGGAGGGCTGGTGGTATGGATTCAGGTGATGCAGCTTTTGTAGTAGTATTAGCAACATACCATAGAACATATATTCATACTACTCACCCGAGCTTTGCAGACGAACATTGCGCCTAAGAAGTGGCCTGCCTATTCGTGAAAGGCAGTTCCGACATATCCAGGGCGCTGCAAGCATAGTCGTAGACATGCGCAGAATTTCAATTGTGACGGAATTCTCAGTCTCCAACGCGCGCATTCCGATCGGTTCGGAACGCTTTGCACGTGACGCAGTCTCTCACGCTCGCAAGGGTCACACCGCTTTAACCACCTTCCGCATGCATATCGTTCGCGCCTGACTAGAAACGTCATGGACACTTATCGGAGGCCGCTGCACCCTGTCCCGAGGTACTTATCGAGCGAGATCGGCACTGCAAGCGGCATCGACCATCTCCGGGGATAACCGTCGTACATAAAAGAGCTATGTCAAGTACTACATTCATAAACTTTCCTAGTATTCATAGCAAAAAAAGCTTCAGAAGCTGCCCCCAGAGCTCCAGATACCTCCAGACATAATGCCTCCTACTCCACGACGAAGCAAGAGGACCAAGGCCAACCATGACCCGGAGCCTGAACCTCAAGCTAAGAAGCAGCGGCTTGCAGAAGAAGCTACTGTTGCAGGCAATCCAAATGTGTATCCTCATCCTGAACCCCAGTTTGTCCACTTCCCCAGCCGGCGCTCCGTGCTACACAGCACAAAAGGCATCGTATCCAGCACCCAGCCACTCGCCTCGGCAGCTGGCATTGAGATTCTGAGGAAAGGCGGAAACGCAGCTGTATGACGTAATCTATTACCCATTACCATGTGCAAATAACTCACAACTGTACCAGGATGCAGCTGTAGCTGTGGCGGCAGCTATCAATGTCACGGAGCCAGGCTCCACCGGTATTGGTGGTGACATGTTTTGCTTGTACTACGATGCAAAGACGAAGAAGGTATCGGCGCTGAATGGATCTGGCCGCTCGGGCGAGAACGTCACACTTGAGAAGGTCAGGAAAGACCTCAATCTCGCGGATGGCCAGCATGGTCAGATACCAATGGATCACGTGCTTGCGGCCACAGTTCCCGGTGCAGCAGCAGGATGGGTTGACTGCGTTGAGCGCTTTGGTAGTGGAAAGGTCAGCATGGAGGATGTCCTTGCGCCTGCTATTGAGCTTGCAGAGAAGGGCTTCCCAGTGTCTGAGCTCTCTGCAACCTTTGTGAGTAAACCCAAATGCTTTCAAGAGATGCCTACTGAGACTGTGATAGTGGGCAGCTAGCGAAGCTGACATTCGACGTGCTTCACCCAACGGCCATGAAATGCTGAAAAAAGACCCATCTGCCAAAGATGGCTGCAGGGCACCGAGAGCAGGTGAAATCATGAAGAACACAACCATAGCGAATACATTCAAGCTCCTCGCCAAGCACGGAAAGAAGGGCTTCTACGAAGGAGAAGTCGCGGAACAGCTTGTAAAGGTAGTGCAAGATCTTGGTGGTTACCTCACTCTGGACGACCTCAAACATCACGCCGAAACCGGGTCTGAGCCTGTCGACCCCATTTCGCTGAAGTACACGGGTCAAGGAGTAGGAGAGAATACTAACGGCGGTATCGAGCTGTGGGAGCATCCACCAAACGGCCAGGGCATCGTAGCTCTGATGGCGCTAGGCATCATCCAAGAGCTGGAGAAGCAAGGCAAGATTCCTAAATGGAGCGTCAAAGACCACAACAGCACAAGCCACCTGCATGCTCTAATCGAAGCGCTCCGAATCGCCTTTTGCGACGCGCACTGGTTTGTTACTGACCCCAACGTGGTCAAGGTACCTTCAGCAGAGCTCATTTCAGAAAAGTACCTGGCAGAGCGCGCAAAGCTGTTTAACCCGAAGAAGGCCATTTCAGCGCCAGTCCACGGATCGCCGGCACATCTGCAAAGCGACACGGTGTACTTTTGCTGCTCGGATCAAGACGGCAACGCCATTTCCTTCATCAACAGCAATTATGGCGGCTTCGGCACCGGCATCATCCCCAAGGGCTGTGGCTTCACGCTCCAGAACCGCGGCGCAAACTTTAGCCTGGACAAGGATCATCCCAATGTTCTGGCGCCGAGGAAGCGACCGTATCATACCATTATCCCCGGTCTGACCACGTATATTAACGACGGGAGCTTGCACTCTGTGTACGGTGTCATGGGCGGCTTCATGCAACCGCAGGGTCACGTGCAGGTGCTGCTGAATCAGGAGGTGTTCAAGCTCAACCCACAGGCTGCGCTCGACTCACCGCGTTTCTGCATTGGAGCCGGCATGCCGAGCGCAGACGGAACTATGACGGACGCGACCATTTACTTGGAAGAGGGCATTGATGCAAAGGTGGTCAAGGAGCTCAAGGCACTGGGACACAATGTGGAGCAGCTGAGTGGTTACAAGCGGGGCATGTTTGGCCGAGGCCAGATAATCAGGCGGCACGAGGATGATGGCGTGCAGGTTTGGAGCGGAGGTAGCGATATGCGGGGAGACGGCGCGGCAGTGCCGTTGTAAGTTTGTGTGTGCGTTGACAGGTGGCTCGTGGAGTTGGGTAACGTCTAGTCATGAATTTAACGTCAGTTACGAACAACCGGAAACTATGGTCCCGGAAAGTTGAATAAACGGGTATCGTATTCACTCTATGCTGTCCCTGCGTCGAGTCAGCGCACGTGTCTTTAGCAGCCAATCATTGCCCCAATGGCTTTGTCTTGCCATTCCTCTTCCTCCAACTCCGAACTCCGTTGTCGATCTCCTCTATTGTCACACCATCCCTAATAAGCTGCATCGTGACGCCTAGGACCTCTACATTTTTGTTCCTAGCCTCGTCGTCAAAGAAGAGCATGTCTTCATACTCGAGACCGCTGTCCCGGTGTATGCGCTCAAAATGCGTAGTCTTGTTGCCTGGGTATATTTGCAGGTGGTCAAAGTAGTCGATTGCGCGGGATGAAGAGCCGGAAGGGCTGGGTATCTTGAGCAGCTTAAGCATCTCGCGACCGAGATCCGGGGCGCAGGTGCGAGAAGCAGCGCCGATGAGGATATTCTTAGCTTTGAGCTATGGCAACTTGGTTAGTTGTTGTTGTGGTCAGATAGGGGATATGGAGCAGTCGTACTGCTTCTAGGATACCCCCAACGTCAGTGTAGAAGCCGAAGCCCTCGCCATATCGGTCCTTTGCCTTTAAGCCGCCTTCGGTAGGCTTAAGCGGGGCGGTAACATGCGTGTCTACCCAAAAGGGCCAGAGAGTGTAATCGAGGTCGAAGACGACTATTTTTGGAAGTGGCAAGCCATCTGTGAATGTGGCTGGCCACCGGACCTTTGCTGGGGACGCTGTGGTGGTAGTGGTGTCGGAAGTGGGGGTGTTGGTTGAGGGAGCGCGGCGGGGCATGGTTGGTGTTGGCAGGCGCACGCAGCAGTGGTAGTGAGGGTCTTGTTAGTGGAATGACAGCTGAAGGGGACGCAAGGGTTGTTAGAGACAGGAAGTGGGATTCGGCCAGATTGGGTGTTTTAGTCTAGGGAAACAGCCGCGTGTGGCGCGTTGATCGCAAAAAAAAAATATAGGCCGATGACGTAGACGCGTTGAATCGGCGTATCTAGGTATCAGGTAAAGTAGTGATATCGTAAATAGATAAAAGGACCACAGCGCCAAACATACGCTGTGCCGGTACATATTTCGCATTTCCCCCGCAAGAAGAAGAGTCAGAGATACCGACCCTGGTCCGAATAGTCGCTACATGGCGACCAGCCATATATTGCCGGCGCAGTACATGGGCCTTCGGGTGCAAGTATGGCGGATGCCGATTAGATAAGGAATAGCCGCGACAAAAAAACAAAGACAGCGAGGGCTGAAACGACAGGTAATTTCCAACAGGTGGTTTCCAGCAGAGGATTGGCGGTGACGGGGGCGAGGGCGAGCACATGGCTATATCTAAGTGTAGTATCTAGTAAACTCTGTTTGTGGTTGAGGGAACTAGGCCTCGGCTGATATGGGGAACAGATGGTGGTGGTGGGTATGGGTATGGGAAGTTCCCAAGACAAGACGCCTGTTGCTGACCACACGTGTATTACGTCTTCGCATACGCGGTAGCGCTATTGGCCGCTTATAATTAAGATACAGCGAGGCTTCACAGGGCACATCCAGGTAGCCATGGCGAGAGCGTCCCAACATGTGCATCCATATGAACATGGCTGCAGTGGGCCGGCCGTAGCGACATGGTGCAGCACTGGTCTGGCGCACCTTCCCCTTTCAGTCGGCCAGCCACTAATACGTACCAGCCCCGCAAATAACGGGCGCCGGAAGGAATCCCGCCTGACTTGTCGCCGCAGCGTCAACAACCCTTCTACTACTACACTCTTCTCGCACACACGCACACACACAAACGCACCCATATTGCCTGCGCACTCATGTCGCCGTGATCCCGCTGTCTCCCGGGCCTCCATGGCGGCAACAGGTGCTCGTTGTACAATCTCCAGTCGCGATCAACAACAGATCGCTTGTCAGTTCCTTGTCACCCCTCCGCAATCTCCACGCGTGCACTTTCCACCTCTGCCAATTACTACACAGCGGCCCATTGACCTCCAGCACAACACCGGGTGACACCTCGCCAATCATCCGCCACCATGGCCGACTTCAATGAGACAAGATCTCCCCTTACAAACGACAATGTCCAGGCCTGGGCCCGTCATCACTTTGCCGCGCCCTTTCGCGCTTTGCCGCGTGCTGCCAGGTTGCAATGGATCGAGTTTGACGAAAGCTTTACTATCAGCAGAGCTATCTGGCGCTCTCTCGGCCGCTCTACTCACAAGCAGCTACTCGTCATTGGCGGCTACGCCCCAGGTCCCGCCGGCGACGACGATGAACCCATTGACCGTGTCACAGCCCACGTCCACGAGGACGAAGCAGAGGTCAGCTTCTATCGCATTACCGAACTCGAAGATGGCAGCAGTGAGCTGTTGTCGGTAAATAGCACCAGCACCGTTGCCTTTCATGCCCCATTTTGTGACGTCGGTGACGATACCGGTGGTTCAAAAGCAATCCACCGCGTATCTGCCCTCATTCTTTACTATTTTTTGGCAGCAGGCCACGTGAAAGAGCTATCCCGCACACGATCAGATCCTACAATGTTTACCAGGAATTTTCGCGACGCCTGTCTGTGGGTTCAGAATGAAGGCGAGCGTCCATTACTACCACCATCGAGAAAATCAGAACCTTCAACACCATTCGAAAAGGATCCAATTACTGTCCGGCCGAAGCGGTCCTCTACTGTTTCAACCACTCGTCCCGTATCTGATGAATATCAACATCCTCCAATGAAACGCGCAGCAACAGACAGCCTAAACATTAAGATTAAACGCGAACGCGACGAAGACTACCCAAATATCCCTCCATCTGCCATCCGACCGAAAAAGCACCCCCGGCGCACTCTCAGCGAGCAAATCGTTGTCCCCTCAAAACTCCAGGAATCTACCTCAATAGCATCCTCAGGATCTATTCTCAGCCCACGCAGTCCCGCTCCGGAGCGCGTCAACCGCGCCTTAACCGACCGAATTAATCACCTCAAAGACGAAAACGCCGGCCTCAAAGCTTCATTAAATGGCCTGGAATCAGAAAAATCCGACCTTCAGCAGCGCATGGCTAGGGAATCCCACGCATATCGTAGCATGCAAATCGAATCCGACGCCCTAAAACGCGAAGTAGAGGGCATGAAGCGCGAAATGAACGCCATGAAAGAGCGCTTAGAAGGCGTCGAGTCTTCTGGCGAAAAGATGCGCCTGGAAGTGCAAAGATTAGTAGCGGTAGAGAACGCGAGTAAAGAATTTCGAAAAGAGCTAAGAGGCGAAGTAGACGGGTTAAGAGGACGCATTGAGCGAAGCGAAAAGGAAGCCGAAAACGCGAAAGAAGAGCTATTGGCTGTACGCCGGGGATTAACAAAAGAGTTGAGCGAAGCAGTTCAGAAATGGGGCGCGTAAAGAAAGAAGAAAGAAAGAAAGAAAGAATTTATGACTTGGATACGTTCAAAAATGTACGGGCATAATCTTTGTTTTTCTTTGTTTTTCTTTTTTTCGCTGAGCCCATCGTTCTTGCTATGGTTTCTTTCCTGGTCTCTCCATCCTGGTCCTGGTCTGGTCTGGTCAGTTTAGACGCGATATCCGCGCTACGATCTTCCCCGCCCGTATATTCCACCGGGCAATCCCCCGATGGCGCTTTTTTTCCTTTTCCCTTTTCGTCCACCAATGGGGTTATATATGGTACTCCCGTGGTCCCCTATTTTTCCGTATTTCTTTTCCAATCTATCTTTGTGGGCCTTTTATTTTATATTATTATTCTATTCTTGGTATATATGAAGCAAGCGGCATTCCGTCCTCATCATCATCATCATCGTCGTCGTTGTGATTTTTCTCAGTTTGGAAGGAGGGCGGAGAGGACAAAGGCGTATGTATGCATGCATGTATGTTTGTATGAAGCAAAGGTTATTAGGTCAATCTTCTTTGAAGGCTGTTTAGCAAAGGTACATATGGAGTTGAAGTGGAAATCAATTTTGTTCAAAAGCAAAAGGAGATATGTGAGCAGAGAATAAGAAATAATTGTATCATGCATTGAATACAATTTCATATACACCCCCCCCCCCCAATCTATCTAACGAGAGAAAAAGAACCTAGTCGAACCTTGTAAATGCAAAATCTATACTCCCCTTTTTCTTTTACCCCATCTACTTACTCACACTACAACTCCTCCAACCAATCCACTTCTAATAAACATTTCAACTCTCCTCGCACACCTCTCTCATCCCTTCCGCCCACCAACCTCCCCACGCACCTGTCGCTGAACCCCAGACATCTTAACCGCATACTTTGAACTAGCAAGACCAAGCTTTGGTTCATTCCCCGTCACACGTCTGGCAGCTGACATAGCATTCAGAGCACTAGCATCGCGCTTAGAACGGCGCTGTCGATGCGTAGTAGTAGTAACAGGGGCAGCAGGAACGTCATCAGTATCAGTTTCAGTCTCAGTATCCGAACCATCTTCCTGAGACGATGACGACGGCGAAGAAGAACTGGGGGAAGAAGAAGACGACGACGACGATGACGACGACACAAGCCCTATTTTTCGACGTAGAGGCTTGGTAAGCGGGGATTTGCGGGGTAGTCCGGGAGAAGTCGGAGGAGTGAAGTAGGAGGCGTAGGAAAGAGGGGAGCGAGTCTCGCTTGATTCAGCGGTCGAGGTTTGGGATTGCGAGGGGCTAGGTGGGGAGATGACGGGCGTGTCGTCTAGGTCTATGAGGTTGGGGGTTGGGGGCAGTACTACTATAGTCGATTTGGCAGTTGAGTGCTCCGGTCGCTTGGAAACGCCACCGATCTTGTGTATCTCGCCGCTGGATGCATATCGGTCTTGGAGTCTGCGAGTGCGGAATGGTAGCGGTTCTGGAAATGAACGAGCGGGAGGAGGCATGTTTTCAGCAGGCGGCTCTAGACCGTCGCTGCTTGCTCCTCCGCCTACTTTGCGCTGCATCCAAGTTAGTGGCTTGGCAGGAGACACTGCATTTCGTTCCCTCCACCACCTGGGGGTGCCGCGGGTGAAACCTAGTTCGCGAAGCTTTTCGGTCCCAGGCATTTCGTGCTTGTATTTGCACCCTGTGTGCATCCATCTGCATTCGCCGGTTGCAATCCAGTGTGTACAATATACTTTTTTCGAGGGTTCTGGGCCGGGGTTAGCGTTGTTGTACCCAGATCGCTGGGCTTCCCTATGGTACACAGACGCCACGGCGTCGGCTAGCGACGACTGGCGTTCGACCCCGGTGGTGGACGGTGTGCCGAGGTTCTCATATGTACCAAGTGCTGGTGATTGCGGCGACAACCGGCCTGGGTGACTGAGAGCTGTGTTTGTGTTCTGCGATTCAGTCCGGACATTGTGGTCGGGCGCGAGATATTGAGGTTTCCCATCCGGAGAGCAGTGCGAGGGCCCATCATTGGAAATGGGTGCTTGGACTGAAAGCATAGAGAGCGCGTCTTTTGTCTCCTTGAATAGCTTCCAGCCCTGGTCTGACATTTGACGATGCGTAAGTTGCCGCGGAATCCCCTTGAGCTGGAATGGTAGCTGATCGGCTGGTATGAGTGGCACCATGGTATTTCCGCGGAGAAGATAGAAACGGAGATCTCCTGGTAACGGACAGATGTTCTGGTGTTGGGTGGCCATGGTGGAAACGATATGTGCTATACTGGTAAGTAAAGATTGCGAATATGATGACTGGATAGGAAACGAAAGTTAAAATGCAGAAATCAGAGGTCCGATTTATTCGCCATTGGACGACTGTGCTTGAGACAGCAAGCAGAAACAATAGACAAGCCAGCAAACGGCTTGCCATCAAGGTGCAGGCACCCGACAAGCTGTTGCTGATGGCCAATATCCGCATCGCTGCCTGCTGCCATCTTGATTGTGATTCATATCTGCTTGGAGATGAGTATCCGGTAACAGCAAGCAAAGATAGTAGTGCAGAGCAAGCAGAGCGTAACTGTGCGAGGCCGACATTTGCTCGCGGCTCTCGTCAGGGTTGGTGACGTCAATTGTATTCACATGATGCAAGGTGCGACAAGCTCCGAGACCTGCTAGCAAGACGTTTGACATGAGGCTTGGGAGAGGCTGCTAGTTATTCTGCTGGGTTCATAAAGTCAGGAGGAGAGTTCGGAGATTACCCCAGCCAGCTGAGAGTAGGGTACGTAAGGTTTGCTTTGCAGCTGACTAGTAATCATCCGCAAGAACCCGGCCTGCTGCATTGGCTCCGGCATTCATGACTACCGGAACGCTAAATTGCTTGACAACACCACTCACGCGGCACGGAGCCTCCCAACGTAGCTCATGCTTTGTGGCCGCGACGGCATGTCGCCCTGTTCAGGGCGGTGATGAGCAACCCACGTCTCCACGCTGTCATCCCTGTGTAGATTGATTGGCGCCTTGCTCAAATCTGCCGAAACAGACTAACCTTACGTACCCCAACACCAAGCTTGTTCTAACTGCGCTATCACCTAGGAAGCCCAACATTTGAGATTTTCCATACTCGCCTCGGAGCCTCTCAATTGTACCAAGCCCGCCTTGCTGCTGTGGTACCTCTTCCTAGCCTGTTTCACAACCCCCACAGTCAGCATTCTGACAGTGTGGATAGGAAAAGGTTACTATACAAAGTTCCCTCTTATGAAACAATCACCTTTCGGCAGTCGTTTTCTGGCACCTTGCCTCAACGTCTAATCCCTGTACCCCACGTCTGTATACCAATGCGCCTCTTTCATATGAGCTGTTCATCATTGCCCATCTGCCTGTGTATACGGCTAATGTGGCGCTGATCAAGGTCACTATAATGACTCGGGAAACAAGTATTGCTCAGTCCATGCCACCCACGAGTCAGTGATGAACGAGATCTCCGTTACTAGGCCTCCGAGGTCCACAGCGCCTTTGCCATCCTAGTCCAAGCAATGTACCGCTTGGCTGGGTCACGCGGTAAAGAAACCGAGGCTTTAGTGTCTGTCTAATAACCCTGCTACTCTTCCTCACGTCCCCGTCTTGTACCCTCAGGACCCTCTTGGAAAATACCTCTTCCTCCTAACATGGACCTTTTCTAGCGAACCATGACACGACGCGTGATCCACAAAGCTCGACAACTGACGATAATCGAACGAAGAGCTACACCACCATGACATCCGATAACCGGAAGCAAGAGGTCCTCGCCGTAGCAGTCCTTTTCTTCGTCTTGACATGGGTCACTGTCTGCTTGCGAGTCTATGTACGCCTATGTCTGAGAACAATATGGGGAAAAGATGACTCGTACATGGTTGCAACACAGGTACGTACACTGCCCGCCTGACAATGCTGCGACATTAACCGAACTCTACAGCTAGTGTTCACTATTTACCTCTGCTTCCAGATCGTTGCAGCGGTACATGGGACTGGTCAGCATCGATGGCGTCTAAGCGATCACAATGCAAAGACCGCACTACTAGTCAGTCCTTTGCCTTCTGTCTCAACCCCACCTACTGACTCAAGATAGTTTTGGTACTTGTGTGAAGTCATGTATGTAGTGACCAATGGCCTTCTCAAGTTCTCCATTGGATACTTCTATCTCCGAGTCGCTGTCAAGCGAAACCACATCTGGTGTATAAGGATACTGATGGGAGGCACTGTCCTCTGTTGCTTGATTTACTTGTTTTTGGTCATGCTGCAGTGTTCTCCTGGTAAGTCTTGACTCAAGACTTGTATGTCATTTGTGTTGATGATGTTCAGTCTCGGCATTTTGGGAGATACATCCTGCTTCAGAAAAATGTATACCAAAAGGCCCAACTCTAGGTATCAGTTACGCTCTCGCTGCTATCAACGCCACGGCCGATTGGATATTGGGATTACTTCCTTTCTGGATGGTCTGGGGCCTGAACATGAAAACGAAGACGAAGATCGTGGTTGCGTGTATCCTCGCGTTTGCTGCTATGTATGTTGTCCGTATTGACAGCTTACCACGTGCTAATGAGCCAATAGTGGGAGTACAGGCACCGTCGTCCGCATGGGATACATACACACACTCTATGACGGCACTGATTTTCTCTGTATGCATTACCGCTTTTCGTCATATAAAACAGTGGCCTTTCATTTGCTAACTGCGCTTTCTAGATGCTACAACTGATGTCGCCATATGGAGCACAGTGGAACCTGGTATAGGAATCGTCGCAAGCAGCATCGCAACCTACCGACCACTAGTATACCACATACTGCAACTTCTCGGCTTCGCAGACGCACCATATGAGCAAAGTACATCCTTCGAGTACCCCAGAAAAGGCCGCGATTACCGCCGCAGCCTGAGCGTATCGGATCTCGTGCCTACGGAAATGGGAATCATGACCTCACACGTCACAGGCCCCGCTCCAGCGGGCTGGGGCAGCGCCCCCCGGACTCCAAAAATTGTCATTCAAGACGACATATCGCCGCATAATACTACGCCAGACGGCCAGATCTTGCAGACGGTATCGGTTCACCAGCAAACCGAAGGACCCCCAAAACTCGAGCTGCGGGCCAGCTTCCATAATAATCTTGCTAGAGGCAGTATGTTTAGTCTTGGAAGATTTCGAATACCTAAATGAAATAAACACTTTTGATTCTACTTACGACTATTCCTAGTTTTAATGCTTTTGTATGGATACGGTGATTATGAACAAGATTTCGTCACCATGGGACTTGCATCTTACTGGTGTTCTGATCGGGCTTAATGCTCACGTATCACACTCTTTGTAATTGACTCAAAAACCCATAACTCCTACAAAGCCCGTCTCTACAAAGCCACCGAAACTCACGCTTTCTACACCAATCCTAATCCCCAGATCCACGCCTTCAACCCCAACACTTTCAACAAACTTCTCCCCCCTTCCCACCCCCCTACTTGCCCCCCTTCCTCCCATTAACCTCAACACACCACCTAACAGCCTCCTCCCACGTCTCCTCCATCTCCGCATCATCCACCTCCCAGCCCCTCTCCTGCAACCCTTTTAGCGCCAAATCGCGAAAAAACCACCAACTCGGCAGGAAATTCAGCTTCGCCAGCGCGGCCAGCTTCAGCGGCGAAAACATGGCGGCGTACTGGCATGCGCGCTGCAGTGGGTCGTCGTGCGTGAAGGCTACGTTCCACATGGCGTGCGCGATGTCGTTGATGCGTGTGCTGGTGAGACGGGCATTGCGGGATAGGGTGGTGGGGATGAGGAGGGGGTTTGATTGCAGGACGTAGGTGAGGATGTTGGATTGGAGGTTCGTGTTTAGGGTGTTGGTGGTTGTGGGCGGTGGAGGTGGAGGTGGCGGTGCGGGTGTCGGTATTGGTGTTGGTGTTGATGCAAGTGGTGGGAGGAAAGGAGAAGAGAAGTCGGGCGAGGACTGGTGAGTTGGTGCGACTGGTGCGACTGGTGGGTCTGGTGGGAAGAAAGGAGAAGAGAAATCGAGTGAGGGCTGGCGAGTTGGTGAGTTGGTGGTCTGATTGAGAGACTCGTTCATAACCAGGCTGATGGAGCCGTTGAAGTGCCGGTTGGTGGGCTGCTGGGTGGGCTGTGTTACTGTTAGTTTGTTTCTGGCTTGTCGTTTGCAAGGCAGGGCTTCAGAGTTGCCTTGTGATTGCGACTAGTTGTTCGGATGTGGTGTACTTACGCTGCTGTTGGTGTCGTTTGTTTCATTCGTAGAAGTGTCTGGCGATGGAGTCATATGGGCCATTGGTGCTATGAATCTATAGCGGTTGGTGTTTGGTTGTTGATCAGAAAAGCTCATCTAGTAAGGTTCTGTCAATCTGTGTCTCAGTGATACTGAGAGCAAACTCACCTCGGCTTTGATATTTCTTTTATTCACCATGGTGAAGAGAGTATTCGTGCGGGGTGACAGAGAAAGTGAGCTTGTTGATTACTGATGGGCTGTTGTAGAGTGAATGAGCTTGGAGTTGGATTCACAAGTCCCCACACGACCTGGAAAGGGTCCTTTCACTGCTCGCTTTTTGTGACTTTCGTTTGTTTCATTAGTAGTGGCGCAGCCTTTATTACTGTAGTGACTATCGGGGTACGCTAAGGTAATGTGAATGAGAGGGAAGAAGATGTGATGGTAAACTGTGAACGTGAAGCGCGGGCGGAATTAGAAAGCCAGTTAACAGATATCCTGTACCCATGGGATGAGAGAGGCAAGGTAGGAACTGTGATGCTAAAGTAGAAAGTCAAGTTCAGCTAAGCATGGCACAGGCAATTGCGATGTGCGAAGTCTTTTCTAGTTGCCTTGTTAAACTCTGTATGGGGCAGAGTCACTGCTATAAAAGTCGTGAAGAAGGGGAGTTTCCAAAGTTCCTTCCTTGCAATAGAGTATGGATGATGTATCTCATTCTAAATGCCTTGCACCCATCACTGTGATAGGTTCTCGCAAAGTAGAGTTTGAGCCGAGACACAAAAGCTAAGCCCGCCCACACGCATTCACCTTCCGCTTCGCTCTCGTCTTCTTTGGAGGCGGTGTTTTCTCTTCCTCAGAATCGCCAATATCCTCTTCCCCAGACTCCATCACCTCATCTTCACTCTCTTGTTTGGCCTTCTTTTTCGGCCGGCTGTTCGTTTTCTGCTTCTTTCGGTTGGCTTCGAATAGTTCCTCAGGCGGTTCCTCCATGGGTGTGGATCGCTTGGAGCCTCGTGATTTGGGTGCATACTTGGCCTCAAGAGAATCAAAGAAGTTGCCTGCTCGTGCCTTTTGTCGTTGTTGGATCAGCGCCGCCAGTCCTGCCATGTCATCTGTGCCACTCTTCTTGCTCTTGGGTTTTGCCTTTGCCGTTGCCTTTGCTTTTCCCTTGGTAGGCTCCGCCTTCTCTTCTTGTTCCTGAGCCTGCTGCTTGTCAAAGGCTTCGCGCCTCTTCCTCTCTGCATCCTTGGCTTTTTCGCGCGTCTCGTCCGTCTCTTTCTCATATGCAGGATATGAGCTGACCGTGCCATTGGCAATCTCTTCGTCTATGATCTTCCTGAACCGCTCGTCGTCCACCAAGATATCTGATAGCATGACAATGTCGTATACTTTGTTCAGGTTGCCCTTGGTCTTCTTGAATGCGTTGATCAAGTCCTTGCGCTCCTCTTCGCTACCTTTGTATTCATCAGAAATCTTATTGATAGATTCTTCGTTGATGATATTCCTAAACTGCTCGCGGAAGAAGTCAAGCCAGTTAAAGTCGTCGTCGTCTTCCAGGCTCTCTGCTGTACTGCCGGTGAGATCATAACGTTTACGCCTTCGGTCGTCGGAAAGTACTGCGTATGCGAATGCGATCTCTTGAAAGGCCTTGTTGGCGGCTTCTTTCTCATCGGGCGCAGCCTTGTCTGCAATTGTCAGTAGGGGAGGAAGTAGATATCTAATAAGGAAGCGCACCTGGATGACACTTGAGTGCCATTTTACGATATGCCTTTTTCACATCATCCGCTGTTGCTTGAGACTCAAGGCCCAGAACCTCATATGGGTCAATAGTAGGTGGGCCTTCGTCACCAAGATCATGCTCTTCGCCTTCGCTGTCATGGTCGTTGGTAAAGTCTTCTTCCATGGGATCTTCGGCCTCTGTATTTTTGCGTTGTTTCCTCGCCATCTTGTTTGATTGTTGTTGTGTTGGTATGGGAAGTGAAGCAGTGCTAGGTTGGTAAATCGAGGGACGCGACGCGACAGTGAGCGCGGACTTAGCGGAGTTAGCTAGCCCCACTGTTCTCTCTATCACCTGTTGACCAGAACATGCATTATTTCACTCACCTTCCCTCGCCAGAAATGTCAACGTTACTCGACTGGGATGGCCCGACGCCTCCTTTGCCTGCCCCAGATCCAAACGACCATCTCCAGTACATGCGCCTTGCCCTTGATCAAGCGCAGGAATCACCGCCAAAGCCTTCAAACTTTCGAGTGGGCGCCTTATTGGTCGATGCAGATACTGGCACGATATTATCAAGGGGCTACACTCTAGAATGCGAGGGCAATACGCATGCAGAGCAATGCTGTCTTTTGAAGTTTGCCAAAGAACACAATTTGCCAGAAGAACGGGTTGGCGAAGCCCTTCCTCCAAATACCTCCATATACACTACTATGGAGCCTTGCAACCTTCGACTAAGTGGCAATTTGCCGTGCGCAGACCGGATCATTCGAACCAAGGGAGCAAATGGGGAGCAAAAAATCAAGAGGGTCTACCTAGGCGTCAAGGAGCCAGAAAAGTTCGTTGGCGAGAATCAGGGAAGGAAGAAGCTGGAGGAAAATGGTGTCGAATGTATTCATGTACCTGGCCTGGAGGATCGGATATTGGAAGTCGCTACTGCAGGCCATGTGAAATAAGTGATTGTTGCATGTTAGAATGCTCAAATCTACCAGTGTAATGCATGTAATCGGATCTTCACATGACATGAGCAAATTGCAACGGGAAAGCGCCGAAGGAAATCGATCAATACGATCGTAGTAGCTCTAACATACACATAATGTTAGAGCGCCAGTTGTAGTTCCAAAACCACAATAGCAGTAAAATCCAAATGTATAATCCCGCATCGGCAGTAGGCTTCCGCTCACAGAATCCCCGCGTTCTCGAGATCGTCTGGCTCAATCTCACCTGGGAAGACCGATGGCGTCATGACTATTTCCACACGAATGCATCCCACCACCAGCACCGATGAAGACGCACTGCGCAACCAAAGAACGCACACCTACCAAGCAACCCATCGTGCTCAATGCTCCGATATGACGCGTTTCACAAACACACGTGGTCGGAGCAATCCCGAAAAAAAAGTCTCTTGGGTACGGGACATATAGTATTTAATTCTAATCTCTTACCCCGGCAAATCTCACTTGCCTTCTCACAATGCTAAGCTACATCCGCCCAGCTCCTAGCCAAACACTCAGAACATTTACTACACCCGCGTGCACTCGCATTCTCAGACCCAGCAGAGTAACCATGGCGACTTCAGCTTCAAACATCAACATTGAGACCAAGGACGTGCAAACCGCACCTGGCGTCACCCTTAGCGACTCGCAGCAGACAGTCGTACGCTCGGTGCTAGACCTCTTCGCGGGCCGCCCTTCGTTACGCAAACTGTCGCTGTGGCGCGACGACGCCACCTTTGTGGACCCTCTTACCATTGCCCAGGGCCGCGGCAAGTACGCCGCACAGTGGTACGGACTCAAAGCCGCGTTTTCGGAGATCGAGCGGTTGGAGCACCAGGTCAAAGATGCGGGGAACCCTATTCTGATGGATCTCAAGACGAGATATGTGGTCAAGGGGATTGGCAAGGAGCAGATTATTCAGAGTGAGGTTGTGATTCATTTGGATAGTGAGGGCAAGATTGAGAAGCTTGAGGATAAGTGGAATGGGAAGTTGCCGGAGAATGCGATTGCGAATGTGAGTTTTTTTTGATTGAAGAAGTTTATTAACATGAATTAGACTTGCTGACAACTTTTTGATAGGCTTTCCGGCATCTGAATGCTGTTTCGGTACCTCTTTTGATCAAGGTACCAAAGGATGATGAGGAAGATGCAAAGATGGGTAACCTATGATCGAAGTACATGTATTCGTAATTCGTAAAATCGTAATCGCGGTTACTGTCTATCTGATTATGCTCCGTTGAACATTCTCCCTAGCGCAAAGTGCATGAAGAATGCAACGATGCCCGCACCCGCGCTCAGCACCTTCAAGCTTGGTGCTCCCGCAACGATCAAGATTGTGCCACATGAGCCCTGTTCAGCTCGTGGTAGATCCGGCCCGTTCATAGTGATGGTGGCACAGAAGCCGCCTTGCGCAGGGTTTGGTTGGTGGTACACCGTGGTCTGTGGTGGCACAGCGTAGACTGTTTGCTGCTGAGGGTATACCGTCACCGTAGTGATTTGCGCGACGTTGACGACTCCTCCACACTGGTTTCCGTTTGGACAGCAGCCAATCAATCCGTTGGAGTTGGCGGGAACGGCGCATTGGTAATTTGACGGGCAACACCTGGTCCTGATCAGCAAAAGGGACCACTTTTGCACATGCTTCTTCTACTACTTACCAACTAGGGTGGTTGACATTACTACAGCTTACTGAGGCGGACGACGGACACCAATTCTGATCTTGTGCGACAACTTGCTGTCCCTCTGGATTCACAATATACACCGCGCCAGAGAAAGGCGCATTATTTGTGTACTGCTGCGGTACAGCTTCTGGTTTTGCGATCGGCTCCGCAGTACAGACCGTCAGCGACGACAAGAACAGGCTCCATGGCGTAAGGAATCGCATTGCGCTAACTAGTGAGGGCAGAGGCTGACAAGAGGATGAGACGGGATTAACGAGTCCTCACAACAACGAAGCGACTATGCGATTTGCTGTAAAATGGTCGGGTTAGTATTGCGACTCGAAAAAAGCCGGGACTCGAGGAGAGAAGAGGATTGGGAGCCAACAGTCAGTCGGGCGCGCAACCCAGGGCTGCTACCTTGCTTATGAACTGGGCGGACTATGGCCTTGGAAGCTCTACAAAGAGCTGGGATAGCTCCGAAGCTTGCTGCATATGGAGCTAACTGGTCGCGGAAGACAGCATCATGCCGGCGCCTGGTGGGGACGCGCATCATCGGCAGCCCTGACTGCATCGCGGGTCTAGCACAATATTCAGTGGGCCGAGTTCATTGCTTTTTTTGCGGTGGACGACGAAACGGCGGTGTTGAGGTGCGCTGGTTCTGTCGTGGTCGGGTGGATCCTGAATCATGCTTGCCGCCCAACATCTACAAGGAGTAAACTGCGTGGCAGGAAGAGGGTACCCAGGGCCCAAAGCTGACTCTTTTGCGATACGAAAAAGCCTGGATTGCTCCCTGCAAGTCTGCGCAAGCCTCGGCCTTGGGAGCGGCAGTGTCGGATGGTGTGGCATAGTGAGGCGCATGCATGGCTAGGTATGGTGAAGTCCATGTGCGCGGATCATCCGGTAAGGTGGGGTTACTAAACAAGTTTAGCCCCTCGACTCGACAGAATCACGTGATAGCGTAAACGGGGCGTGCCTCTGTGCGCGTCGCGTGAGCCTCGCTTCCATCCCACCTTGGGCATCGTCACCACAACATGACATGTCAACGCTCCGGCCGACGCGCCTCTATCGACTGTATCCCGCTTATTGCTTTGGTGCATCTCCCACCTTCAATACATGGGTGAAGCTCACTGTTGCCGATGTGCATGCTCTCCGGTCTGAGAAGGACTTTGAAGGTGATAGCCGCCACTATCTTATAACACCCAACTGTCGCTGAGATATCCGCAGGACAGCGCATCTACTTCTACCATAATCATCCTATTCGATATGTTCGCATAGTCGGCGTTGTTGTAGCCATCGATGATATCAACCTCAAATATACAGTCCTCACCATCGATGACGGAAGCGGAGCCATTATCGAGCTGAAGATTGTGCGGGAGATCCCAGCAGAGAAGAATCCCGTCGACACTTCCTCGCCCACGGAAATTGAAAATGTTGAAGTCGTCAGTCGGCTTGGCGTCTTTGACGTTACAGTAGACAAGCAACCCTTGGACATTGGATCCGTCCTTAAAGCGAAATGCACCATATCAGAGTTTAGAGGCATAAAGCAGCTGGAATTGAAACGAGTTTCACTCATCACAACAACAGACGAAGAGGCACGCGCATGGGCAGAAACCGCTGCTTTCAAGCAAAACGTACTGGCCAAGCCATGGCACATTTCCTCGACTGAGCATAAGAAGATCAAACACGATATCAAGACTGAGAAGAAGCAACAGCGGGAATACGAGCGACGAAAGGCAGAATACGAAGTTAAGAAAGAAGAACATAGACTGGCGAGAGAGGCCTATTATGAACAAAGGGAAAAGAAGCTCGAGGCTCGGCGCCGGAAGGAAGAGGTTGTGATGAACGCTGGTGCCTTGATTTGAGGCATGGTTGGGTTAAGAAAGTAACGCGATAGTCAAACCCTTAGCCTCCTTTGAGCATTTTATGAATATCCTTGACGATGAGTTTTCTTACGATCCTGGTATTTCTCATGATGTGATAAGTTTGGGGTTGGTTCGCCTGTAGTGCTACAAGCTCCACATGCAGTCCTCATTAGCCATAGCAGAAGGAGGCGATCTAGTCAAGATTCCGGTATTCGTCACGTAGTTTGATGCTAGTCGAAGTCAGAGGTTCCTAATATCTTAGCACGGCTGCATTTAATAAGAGTAGAGGTTCTTACAGCTAATTGGAACGCATTTCTTCGGGCACGGAAACCCCGCTTGGGACTACTCAAAATATCGAGCTAAAGCTGCAGTAACAGTGTTGGACCATCATATTTGACTAGTTTCTCTGTTGGACCTAGTTGCTAAATCAGGCTCTTTGATATATTCCAAATTAATTGGGCGTCTTCGTGCGTTCTGAGCACGATATCGGGGGCAAAGCGCATTGAAAGCGGGACCACATCCAATTATCACAGCTATATGTATTCTGTCAGATCACCGATCCCATTGAACCAAGTGGATACCAGTGCTCACCCATTGATGTCTCAATAATGGTCCACATTTGTAGCCACTTCGGATCGGGTATTTTTGGGATGCCGTTGTTTGTACTGACTTGGACAACACGGAGAGTTGCGAACAGCTAGTATTGGATTACAAAGTTAGTTGGACTGTGCTCCACAAACTCGACTTTTGCTCACTTACAATGCATATCCAGCCGCTGCCAAAAAGTACAAAAATACCAGCCTTCTGAATTCCTGGAAGACGAAGGTTCCAAGTTATTCGGAATGGAAGAAACATGACTTTAGAGCATCAGTTTAGCAAAGAATGCCAGAGAAAGGAGAGGTTGGTACCTGCAAGATCAGTTGCTACATCCACCGCATACGCAAACCACAAGCTGAACTGGGCGCGCCTCTGTTCGTGCGGCTTGGCACACATGCCTTGGTTATACTTTGCCCTTTGATCGTCGCACAAGAGGATCGTAGTCAACGAGCTCCCGATAAAAGACTGCGTCGTTATGAATGAACTTCCAGTGAGAGTGATCCGGTCATAATACTCACCAAGACGCAAAATCCTAAAACAGCCCACCAGATGATAACATACCTGGGACCCGCCTTACTCACTAGATGCTGGTAAAACGCTAACAGCGAGAGTTTCACCAAGGTAAGACTTGCATAAAAAAAGAGTTGTCCAGCCGTCATCCACCTATACACCATCCCCGCATCATGTACTACAGCCAAGCCCACACGTCAGTCGCACCCCATCCAACTAAGTGAAAAGAGACATAACAAAACACTCACAAATTCCCTGATACGCCGGTCTCTCCCCTCTCAGCACACTCTCAGCACGATACAAAGGATCGTTTTCCTGCAGATACATGACTACCATGAGCACGTAGCACACGTACGCCATATAACTAAGGATATCCTGCGCCTCCGCTGCCTTTTTCCCAACGATCCGAAGAACAGTGCGAGTGGCGAAGATGAAGGAAGCAAGGGTGAGCATGGCGATGTTAACGCCGTCGAGGCGGGATCTACTGAGCGTATCTGGTGGCTTCGTCTTGGTCCAGACGACGTCGTGCAGTTCGCTGGATGCCATGGCGATGGGCTGACCTTGTTTGATGGGGCCAGTGTTGGTGGAATGGCAAGAAGGGTTCGGTATAGGATGTAGTTTTGTATCTTGAGTCTAGGGATATGGGGATATGGGGAGGCGTTGGTATCAGGTTGAGCTGGGAGTGTGGTTTGAGAGCTAACTTTCATTGGAGTGATATCCGCGGAAGCGCTGGGGGAGGCGATTAAAGTGGTGGTAAATGCTGCTTTGTGGCACGGTATAATTGTGGCTCGCGCTATGGTGTGGGGTTGATTTGCGCGTTGTATTGTTAGTTGTGGGTGATTAACTAATGTGTTGTAGTAAATGACTGCTAAAACTAGCTGCGAATGCATTTTCCAATCTATCACAGTGGTCCTCCAGACTTCCCTAGCTGCATAGGCAGAATTTTACTAGTATTTGAGATCTCGTGATATGCCTCGAAGATGAATGGATTTTGTTCTCTGCACACACACACACACACCTGGGATTTTGCCACCAGTTAATATCGTTCATCACTGTCATCCCTTTCATATTCCCATTTCGTAGGTTGTATTCTTCTAACCAATAGACCTAGTTCCATCCCTTGCCTAACATGTCAGCTAACGTTGTATTACAACCAGCGATTGTGTTCAGTCCTCCGTGGCGTCACTCAACCCCGCTAGACCAGGCCAGGAACGGCACGCACCGGGGTTGTGCACTTGACTTCTTCTAGACCCATCCTGCGACCACGCCACATGCAGCATCTATCCACCTTCCTCGTACAGCAGCGTCGATCCACCAATCAATCTCACATGCAGCCGAATCTCATTTGTCTTGAGGGACCTGCATATGGAGTGTATTCGCCTCGCAGGTCAACACTTTATGCCAGGAGCACCCAGCCTTGAAACCTTTTGTCCTCCAATTCACCGCCTGCCTTTGGAATGAACAAGAGGATTTGCTAATCCCTTTGTAATCTTCTCAAATCACGTCAACATGAGAGTCAGGAGCCTCCTCCCCTTGGGAGCCTTTGCCGCAAGGGCAACCGCACAAGACAGTAACACCATCTTCGAGCCCCAAGATTTCAACGTCACTGCAGCTCTCGAAAAACTCGGCGTCGATGTTTCGAAAATCCCAGAGTCTGATTCTATACTCACCTCGCGATCTTCAGCCGCGCAATGTTCACATGCGGTAAGTTATCCTCATACTTTGAAAGAAATTTACCAAGCGCTAAGAAACCTCCAAGTGTACAGCCTTATCCATACTTTTCAGCCCCGACCAAGTTTTACCTGAAAACGCAACTGCATACAACAACTTCACAAGCTCATATTGGTCTGCTCAACAAGGCGCACTTCGTCCCTCATGCGTGTTTAAGCCCAAGTCGACGCTAGATGTGTCTACTGTAGTTCTCATCTCAAGATTGTACCAGTGTCCTTTTGCGGTGAAGGGCGGTGGCCATGCAGCGTGGGCTGGAGCTTCTAGTATTGAAGATGATATTACGATTTCCATGGAAAATTTTAGGAAAGTAGCCGTAGCGTCGGATAAGCAGAGTGCGGATATTGGGCCCGGGCTTCGCTGGATAGATGTGTATACTGCGATTGAGAAAGATGGGCTTAGTGTTGCAGGAGGTCGAGTAAGTTTATACAGTTATTTTCTGCGTTGTTTTCTTGCTAACGGTTAGTTAAGATGGCACCTGTAGGTGTACCTGGTCTCCTTCTCGGAGGCGGCATTTCCCATTTCGCCAGCAAGCGTGGGTGGGCATGTGACAATGTAGCAAGTTTCGAGCTGGTTACTGCCTCGGGCATTCCCATTGATGTCAGCGCGTCGTCCTACCCTGATCTATATTGGGCGTTAAGAGGTGGAGGTAACAACTTTGGAATTGTGACAAATTTCAAACTAGATGCTTTCCCGCTGAGCGACATGTGGGGAGGTCAGCGCGTCTACTTGGAAAACTCCTTTCCTGCTGTTCTCGACGCGATTCACGAATTCACCGTAACGGGATCAGTAAAGGATGAAGATGCTGCACAGATTGTTGTAAGTGTACATGCTTACCACTGCCTTGACATATGGTGCTAATGTCACCAGACGTTCGCCAGCGCCCCGGGCATCGGCAAAGTCGCCTTCGCAAACCTGCACTACGCCAAACCAATTGCCAATGCCTCAATCTTTTCTAGCTGGAACAACATCTCCGCCATCCAAGACACCACTGGTCTTCGCCCAATGTCAGGCATGGCTAATCTTCTCAACGAAGGAGCTCCCGGACCAGGCGCCTACCAAACATGGTGGGGAATCAGTCTGAAAATGGATAGACAACTTCTCGAATTCATAATTGAAACATTCTACACCCAAGAAGCCACCATCGCCGATGTTGAAAACATCCTACTCATCATGGCCATCCAGCCCATCACCGAAAGCGCAATCAAAGCCATGCAAAAGAACGGCGGAAACGCCCTCGGCATCGATCCCTTCTACGGTCCCTACTTCATCCTAAACTTCAACGCCGCCTGGACCAAACCCGGCGACGAACCAAAATTCCACGCCGTCATTGCGAATACAATCCAGCTCATCAAGGCCGAGGCTCAGAGAAGAAATCTAGACAATGACTTTGTGTATTTGAACTATGCGTCAGAATTTCAGGACCCGATTGCAAGTTATGGAAAAGAGAATAAAGAGAGATTGGTACGGATATCGCGCAAGTATGATCCCAAGCAGGTGTTTCAGTATTTGCAGCCTGGTGGGTTTAAATTGGTCAAGGGGGCGCCGAATGGATTGTGATTGAGGGGATGCGGGTTGTTTTGAGATGAGCGGGGGAGAGATGCGGACAGATGCGGACATATGGGAATAGATCAGTATGGGATTATAGGGGACAAATCAGTTTACTGGAAATAAACATACTAGTGAAGATTACAATGCGTGATTGAGGAGCGATAGGAGAAAGTAGACTGTTGTTTTCTTAAATAAATAAAAAAGATACCATGTTCGATTTTACACACTTAACACTTTGTATTCCTTATGTTTTGATACAAATGCCAAATACTTTTATAGTCACGCCATTCATCACTTCCAAATCACGCAAAAAAAAAAAGTCATACGAATGAACCATAATCATAATGAATTTTCCATTTCTCCACACCCCCCCATCCAATTACCCCCACTAAAAAGACAAAAAAAATGCTCATAGCAAATCCATCGTTCATCTTTCATCTCTCGCACATCCGCCTCTATGGTGGTATTTCCCCCCCCCCCCCCTTCCATCAAATCATCCCTATATCCAAAACCCAAATGAGAAAACAGAAGAAAAAAAAGGGACATCTATCGTCCTAAAGGAAAACAACAACAACCAAAAAAAGGGGGATTCGCTAGACAATCTGTAAAAAAAGTCGTAAGAAAATCAAGAAAGAATCAAAAAAGCAGAAAGCCCGAACTTAGCTTAGTGCTTGGGGCAGCAGCATACATGTGGACCACTCTCAATAACCTCCTTGGTAGCCTCATCCTCGTACTTCTTAAAGTTCTCCATGAAGAGCCTTCCGAGCTTCTCAACCTCATCTTGGAGACTGGCAGTGCCGTTCCAGCTGTTGCGGGGGTTGAGTAGGTCGTCGGGGACACCAGTGCACTTCTTGGGGACCTGGAGGTTGAAGACCTCGTAGTTTTCGTATTCGGCGTTGGCAAGTTCGCCGTTGTGGATGGCGTCGAGGATGGCGCGGGTGAAGCGGAGACTGCAGCGCTTGCCGCCAGTGGTGGCACCGGCACCGACCCAGCCGGTGTTGAGGAGCCAGGCGTTGGCGTTGTGTTGTTGGATCTTCTCGGCGAGCATCTTGGCGTAGCGCATGGGATGTAGGGCAAGGAAGGGTTGGGCGAAGCAGGTGGAGAAGGTGGCCTGGGGCTCGGTGATACCTTGTTCGGTACCGGCCATCTTGGAGGTGTAACCGGAGATGAAGTGGTACATTGTTTGCTCGGGGTTCAGCTTGGAGATGGGAGGAAGGACACCGCGGGCGTCGCAGGTAAGGAGGACAATGTTCTTGGGGTGCTGGTTGGAGATGCAGGGAATCTTGGTGTTTTCAATGTACTCGATGGGGTAGGCGCAGCGGGTGTTCTCGGTCAGGGTGTCGTCGTCGTAGTCTACAACACGGGTGACGGGGTCAAAGACAACGTTCTCGAGAATGGAGCCGAAGCGGATGGCACCGAAAATATCGGGCTCCTTCTCGGCAGAGAGACCAATGCACTTGGCGTAGCAGCCACCCTCAATGTTGAAGATACCAGTGTCAGACCAGCAGTGCTCGTCATCACCGATCAAGGCACGCTTAGGGTCGGCAGAGAGGGTGGTCTTTCCAGTTCCGGACAGACCGAAGAAAACGGTAACGTCGCCATCCTGACCCTCGTTGGCAGAGGAATGGAGAGTGAGAACATTGTGCTTGACGGGCATCTCGTAATAGAGGACAGTGAATATTCCTTTTTTCATTTCCCCTTGGGGGAAGTTAGCATTGTTCTCGAAGGAAGAAAGAAAAGTATCAAGACGGTCATGAACTTGGACGGTTTCCAAATGGGATCTTCCTTGTTGGTGGCGAACGATTCCACGACGGTCAACATAAATTTTGTCGCAGTCATCACAGTAGAAGCGCTTCTCGGCGAGAATCTGGGCTCTTTCGGCTTTTGCCTTGGCCCTGAATCTTGCATTCCATCCTTTTTGCTGGGCCTTAAACTTGGGGGAAGCTTCTTTGCGTTGCTTCTTGTGGTATTCCTTGAGGTACTCGATGTTCTTCGCTCTGGTGTCGTCGGCAGTCTTTTGCAGTTCCTCCTCAGACAGCTCGATGTCTCCATCGGCAGGTTCCTTGAGAGGGTTGTGGGAACAGGCGCCATCGTAGGTGAACATTTCCAGTGGCCATGGGCATATGTGGTTGAAGCCGTAGTCATGGTCTCGGTGAGCCATTGCCCAGAAGTAACAAGCAAAGACAGCTTCAAGAGCGATGACAACAGAGCGGTAGAAAGGTACCTTGGGTGCATTTGGTATGCTACACCACGCCAAAAGTGCCTTGTGATGCATCTTGTAGCCATTGAGTATTGCTTTGCGAACATTGCGACCTAAATGCTTCTTTTCATCGTATTCGTAGAAGCGGCTCTTGACTCCTCGCTTGGCACTCGTTGCTGAACCAATGTAGAGCAGATCTAGATGGCGTCGTTTCTTGAGGACGATGGCATATATTCCCCAGACCTTATCAGGTACATCAGGGCTGAGAGACAAGAACCAATCGATGGAAGGAGGGGCAGACGCCCGCAAAACATCGAGAAGTCCATCAGTGAACGTAAAGCCTACAAGCTGGAAGAGCTCGAAGATGCGTTCCTCAGAAGGCAGGACCACCCGAAAGCGAGGATTAATCCAGCAGGAAACATTGAGGGCGGAGGAAAGGATGGGAAGCAAGATTAACAAGATCTCGCAAGTGACGGAAGCCATTGTGTTTGAGATTGAAAGAAGCGAGAGAGTTGTGCGAATGTATTCCAGTGAGGAGTGAATGAAGCAAGGAGCTGCCGTCAGTAGCGAGGATGTTTTGTTTGCCATCCATTCTGGGGGAAGGAGCCATGTTGTCGAACCCCACCTTCCCCCAGATGTTGTCGAACCTCACCTTCTCCCAGATGTGCAGGAAGGAGCCGTCAAAGACCGTCAAGGAAACAATAGAAATCTACTCACCAGCGTACTCGGTACCGAGGATAACCATCTCCTTGTCCGCAAAGTTGAGGGCAACCGAGGTCGAGGAGGTCATGCCGCTGGTATACCTGTTGGCAGGGAAAGCACCGGCATTGTAGATGGTGTAGTCGGGCTTGAAGTGCTCAAGCTCTTCCCGTGAAGGGCGGATCAACATGTTGCGCATGAAGAGAGCATGGTAGGCACGAGCGCAGACGACGCGGACGCGTATCCTGTAGCGCTCATCCCAGCCGGCGAAACCGTCGACGACATAGATGCGGTTGCGGGTGTTGAGGTAGTCGATAGCACGCTCACGATTGATTCGCCAGACCTGGTAGCCGAGTCAGTATGCAATGCATGATCATGTATGGAGAAGAGCACGTGATGGTATTCCCAAAGGAGAGTGCATCGATCGGGAGAATGTGGGGCAAGCCGAGAACCCCAGACATGCGCCACGTGCAAGGATGCGAAGTTCCTCGGATATGCGCCTAGCGTGCATGACGTTTTGACGTTGATCTTCACAAGCCAATGCTTGCATTTTTACGTATTCGCGCGATTTTTGGGCAAAGGTAATGACCAGACATGGGGTGCGGAGAAAAGGACTTACGTCAGTCTTCATTGGCTTGTTGACAGGGCCCCACCAGACATCGTTTTTCGACGAGTCTTCCTCGACGATGCGCTTATCCGAGGGTGAGCGGCCAGTCTTGGCTCCTGAGTATGCCGAGAGAGCGCCTGATGCTGTGATTGCGGAACCGGTCTCGTATACGAGGGCATCTTCGTAGAGAGCAGCGACTGAAGGGTTGGCAATCTGATGGGATGCGATTAGTACTGGAATGCTGTGGAAATATATTTGGTGGTGGAAAAAAAAACTTACAATGGCTACGCGGTCATAGTCAATGTGTGCCTTGTCGTGGAGCGACTCTTCAATCTCGGTGTGTCCTTTGCTTGGGCTGAAAGAAAAAAAAACAGTCAGCCATGATAATTCTTGGTCGAAAACCAATTGATGTAAAAAACAAAGGGGCCAAACTCACAGAACACCAGAAGGGTGGAGGTTGGTCTTGTTTACGGATTGGGAAACCATGTTGAAGTTTAGAATGGGGAGAATCGGGGAGACGGGGGAGGAATGGAAATGGGAAAGCTGTTGTTTGGACACCTGATGACGGGCAAAGTCTTGTGTCAAAGTGGGTTGGATTGCAGTCTGGATAATGGGGAATTGAGTCCTTTTAATAGTTGACGAAGATGTTCTGACGACGACGCTGCTGGTGCTGCGTCTGGCAGTCGAGGGCCGGGGACGGGCTAGCGCAAGGGACGGTGATTGGCTGGGGGCTGGTGCTTGGATGCTGGCAGCGCCCGTCGGCTCACGAGGGACGAAAATAACGCGGAGCAGGGCTGGCGAGGTGGAAATGCTCGGAAAAGGCACTCGGCAAGTGGAATGACGGGCTCCAGCTGGATGGCTGAAGCGGCTGGGGCTGAGCAGCGGCATGGGGGATGCTCGTGTTGCGCTGCTTGCTACTCTGGTCGAGCTGGATGGGACGGAACAAACAGTCGTGTGCGGTCACGGTTGTGTCATGGCTGTGGCAGACGACACCGTCGCCGTACCAGCAAGCCCCTCGTGACGGCAACGGGGCGGGCAGACGAGCAGGCAGACGCAGTAGAGCAAATACAGCGGCTGGCATTGGCCCTGGCCGGGCTGAGATGCATTTACCCCACATTCACACCCCGCCCCAAAGCGGAAAGGCGGCACTGCCTGTCGTCATGGCTCCCGCATTCTTGCGATGATTACATGGACTTTTTTGGCGTCTGGCGTCTTCAAATCGGGGAGAACCACGGTTTGCCATGGATACAGCCACACCTGCTGCCTCTCTGCTCACAGCCGTCGGAGGCTGTCCGGCAGTTGTCGTCGTGCCAGTGCTAGTGATGGATGCATTACAAGTACCATAGTACTACTAGTACTACTATTACTACTACTAGTATGTATAATATAGAGTCGAGTCGAGTAGAGTAAAATAGCACATGGCACCGCGGTCGGTAGTAGTGGCGGTGTACAGTACAGTGCCTGGACATGGTTTGCACATGCGAGGCGGTGCAAGCAGGCCCAAACCAAAACCCCTTCGTCTCATGTCTGTTCCGATATCAGCTCGTGTGCGGTTTGCGGGCGACGCTGGATGCACCAACCCCCTGCACGATGATGGAAGGCCGTTTGGGCTGCCAGCAACGATTGTCCCCATTGCAACAAATCACCGCTCTCGGACGGATGGGGGCGCTGGTCGCCCCCTTCGGAAAAGCTGAGGCATTTGGACAAGGCCCATCCGCCTTTCCACTTGCTCGTGTCGTGTCAAGTGCCGAGTAGCCCTTTCACAGGCTGCTGATAATCCCGCAAATCTCATTTTACTTTTCTTTTTTTTTTTTGACTTTGGATGCGAAGAAAAAAATAGCCCTCGGCAAGCCCAAAGCCAGCTGGCAGACAACTGACAGCGGCCAGCATGCATGACGTGCGCAGTAGGGATCATGGATTTTGCAGTATTGGCCTGGTTATCATGACTAACAGGTACGGCGCGTGATGGAGGACAGTGAGCCGTGGGCTGCTCTAGAAGCCCACAAAGTGTTTTGCGGGGAAAATGCATACCCAGCGCTCATGCCCAGCAACGCCTAGCAGGCCCAGCCTTGCACGTTCCGGCCGCGGGTGCGCTACGACTTTTCCCGAGGTCCCACTCAAACAACAACCACACACGACACACGACACACGACTCTCTCAACCATACGCCGCTGCTACCCCTTCACCCTCATGCCGCATCTCCCTTTTCCGTCCTCGCCTTCTCCCGTCGTGCTTCCTTCTTCTGCTTGCGTGCCGATGCGCTAAATTTATCCTTTGTCTGCCGCAGTCCCCCAAGATACAGCCAAGTACACACGAACACGACTGCAAAGTTGAAGAAGATGTATGCCCACATAATGCCTGTGTGCCCAATGTTAGCATGCATCACAATCAAAGAAAAAACCAATCCTCACTTACCAAAATCTCTCCAAATATACCGCGGAAACACATTAAATGACGCAGCAAACGCTTCTCCCGTTGCATACTGACAGAAGCCACAATCCCCGTTAGGCTGCACCTCCACGTAGCCGCCCGATTGCTGCGCAAACTGCCCAGCATAGCTCTGGCAATCCTGCCCAGGCGGCGGCGGGAAAATAGCAAGCTCGTTGGTGGCGCATCGAATCTCCTGACCCTGTACCAGCAGCGCCAGGAATCCTTCCAAGAGGTACTTGAACGGTGTCAACCAGTACATCCAGCTCTGCCAGAACTTCGGCAGTCCCGCATACGGAACAACAACGCCGCAGAAAGAGACAATAAAGGTGAAGAACAGCGGCACAAGCAGCGATGCCAGCAGTTCGTTTGGCGAAAACGACGCAATCGCTTGTCCGAATCCCAGGTAAAATACCTCAAACAGCATCACAAACAGCCACACGCTCGCAGCCGTGTACGTGTCCCGCGGGAACCCAGGCGGAAAGTACCAACAGCACCAGTAAATCGTTCCCGAGACGATACGATACGGCAACTCGCTCAGTATCGTACCCCACACCATGGCCGTCCAAGAGTAAATCTTAGCGCTGCCCTCTCGTGCATTGTAGATGCCCCGAATGTTGATGAACCGAGGCTGCAACTGCTGAATCAGCGGCGGCGCAATCGTCAGCGTCATGAACACCGAAAATAGCCGTGACTGCATGTCGATTTGGCTCTGACCGAGGTCCCAGAATGTGAAGCCGTTGAAGAGTCCGGTGATGATGTGTAGCATCACCATTCCTTGCACGTAGGGCGGATCTCGCCAGATGGCCACAAAGTTGCGCTTGACAACGGTAAGCCATTGCTGTGTGTATGGCATCGCGTACTCCCGGTCGTCGCGTGCTTCTTCATTCTTCGATGCATTTCGCCTGTTAGCAGTGATGTCTTGGATTTCCTTGGTCAGACTCTCATTCTCACGGGACCGCTCCCACACATCGCCCCAGTCTTGTCCCTTGTAGTCGGGATTTCCCGCGCCAATGGCTTCGAGCATGTACTCAGCTGGGTTTGTATGAGGTGGACACTTGTCCGCGCCGTTGCTTTCAAGGTACTTGATGAGATTCTGCGAGTCGTGGCCCAGCTCACCAAAGTAAACTGTGCGACCGCCAGACTTGAGAAGTAGAAGCTGATCAAAGTGCTCAAAAAGCACAGCGCTGGGCTGGTGGATCGTGCAAAGAATGGCTTGTCCTGCATCAGCGAGCTTGCGCAAGAATCGAACAATGTTGAATGCAGCGCCAGAGTCAAGGCCGGACGTGGGTTCATCGAGAAACATGAGCAGCTCAGGCTTGCTCGCAAGTTCTACACCAATCGTCAACCGTTTCCTCTGCTCTTGATTCAATCCTGATCCAGTAATACCGATAGCCGCACCAGCAATGTCGCGCATCTCGAGCAGATCAATAATCTTCTCCACATACTCGTACTTTTCCTCAATCGGCACCTCCTTTGGCTGCCGCAGTTTGGCAGAGAAGCGCAGTGCTTCGCGTACTGTCGCCGTTGACTCGTGCACATCCATCTGCTCTGCGAAGCCAGTTGAGCGTTGGAAAGAGGCGGGAAGCGGTTTACCATCCACCAGGAAATCTCCGCGTACAACGCCAAAGTTGATTCGTTGGGCAAGCGTGTTCAGCAAGGTCGTTTTTCCCGCGCCAGAGGCTCCCATCAGCGCTGTAAGCTTGCCGGGCTTGACATAGCCTTGGACTCCCTTTAACAGTGTCCGTTCACCCTTCTCATACGGAATCGTGTAAGTGATGTCCTGGAATGTGAAGATAGTCTCGTTCTTTGCGACGCCTCCAGCTGTCGCATCAGATTCGCCATTGTCGTTAGTAGAGTGTTTTTCCGTGACCGGCTCGCCATTTCCAGCTTCCTCATCCTTGGGCAATGTCTTAGTCTCCATCTCCTTTTCAATCGTCTTTGGAACCTGGCCACGCTTGTAGATGGTGACTGCACCACCGCCTTTGTTCGGCTTCTGCATCTCCATACCCAAAGCCGTGAGCGCCACAAAGAAAATGAAGAACGCGCAGATGAATCCAAAGTTGCGCCACAGATGAGATCGAGAGTACCCAAACGCCGCCTCAATGTAATCCGAGCCAGCCACAGTGAGAGACCCGGGTCTATTGCCCTGAATGGCACAGGCTTGATACTGCTCCTCAGCACCCGGAACCTGTGGCGC
Organism: Bipolaris zeicola 26-R-13; assembly: GCF_000523435.1. Lineage (NCBI taxonomy): Eukaryota > Fungi > Ascomycota > Dothideomycetes > Pleosporales > Pleosporaceae > Bipolaris > Bipolaris zeicola. The sequence continues at coordinate 139,986 of NW_006912070.1, forward strand.
GATAAACGGAGGCACACACTGGATGTCCAAGTTGTAGAACTCGTTTGCCAGCAGCCCTTCAAACCCATACTGAATAGGATTGATCCAGCGCAGCCATGAGAACCACGGATGCATCTTCGCAGGCGGAATCAAGTATCCCGTATACACGACCAGTGCCTGGATCGCAACACCCGTAATCCGCGTCGCGACATCCAGAGACCCCACCAACGCGCCGATAGCACGGAAGAACGCATACATCGTCATGGTGATGATCCAGAGGAAAAGTAGCGAGATAAAAAACTGCGACGCCGTTCGCGAAAGATTGGCCATGAAATACACGACGATATCGAAAATCACCACTTGGATGAGTACGAGCGGCACATCAATGACCGTCTGCGCAATCGCATACGCCGCAGGTCGGTAAAACGAAAAACTCTTGTGCTTCAGCAGAATCGGGCGAGATTCAAACGCTGCCGTGAGTTCCGCCAGAGCGAGCAGCGCATTGAAGAGTAGCATGAAGAAAATGACACCACCGCGTGGGAAAACACCAGCAGCTGTGTTGGGCAGGTTATAAAACAGCGACCCGACGATCAAGGCTTGGAAGAGGATACCACCCCATTTACCAACCAGAGACTGCGGATCCCCAATCATGACGAGGAACTGGCGCTTCGTACACGCCATGACCTGCGCAGGAAATGAAATGGTAAAGTTCTTCTTCTTGGTCGCTTTGGTCTGCGCTTTGCGCCTTTCTTCCGCCTGGCGCGTGGTTTCTCTTTCGAATTCTTGGATCTCAGCGAGATTGTCGGCGGCTTGCTCGCTGGCGGCGAAGGCTTCACCAAAGGCCGCGCCTGTACGCGGGATGCGGTCTTCCCAGCCCTGCTTGATCTGGCGCTCGTGGTCGTCAGTGACGGAGGTCAGGAAATCGCTCGTGGTCCATCGTTCTGGCTTTTCAAAACCAAGATTCTTGAAGTAGGATTCTGCTTTTTCCGTTGGGCCAAAGTAGCAGCATCGGCCTTCGTGGATGAGCAGTACTTTATCGAAGAGTTGGTAGAGGGACTCGCCCGCTTGATAGAGGGCGACGGCAGTAGAGACTTGCGCCATGTTTGTCAGAGAACGCAGACTCTGAACGTACTCGAGGGCGGTGCTGGCGTCGAGGCCGCGGGTGCTGTTGTCCCAGCATTGAACGGATGCTTTTGTCACCATGGCTTCGGCAATGGAGACGCGTTTTTTTTCGCCGCCGGATACACCGCGTATGAGCTACAGCAACAAACATAGAAAGTCAGTCAAAAGTCTCATCAGCTTTCGTGCGATGAATACGTACCTCATTGCCCACCTTCGTCCCAAGCGTATGCTCAATCCAAAACAACTTCGTCACCACCCTCAAAAACTCATTCACATAATCCTTCCTACTTTCCCCCTCTTTCCTCGATTCCTTCCCCGGTGTCCGAGTCTTCAACGCAAACTTCAGCGTATCCTTGACCTTCAGCGTCGCATAATGCAGATCGTCTTCGGGGTTGTACAGCACCTCGCTGCGGTACTTCTTGCTCATCTCGTCCGCGTCTGTGCCGCCGTACGTTACATCTCCCGTGATCTCTTCGAAGCCGTAGCGTTGGTTGCCGATTATCTTGAGGAAGGTTGAGCAGCCGGCGCCGGGGCGTCTGTATCTATTAGCACATGCATGCTGGTCTTATGATAAGGGGAGAAACGTACCCCAGAACAAGTATCATTTCACCAGGTCGTATGCAGCCGGAAAAGTCGTCGAGAAGCGTTCGTACGGGAGGCTTGCCTGCAGCTTTCCTTGGGCCTTTGGTGAAGAGGTTCTTGACGAAGCGGACGGGGTCGAGGAACAGGGAGCCGACGCTTGGTTGGAGTGCAGCGCCGATGCCCATACCCTTTACTGTCAAGTGTTTGAAAATAACGCCCTGATGCCTCGTCTTCTCTTCTTCCGACGCTTCTTGTCGTGTACGCCCGAACATCTTTGACATTAGTTTGTTGATTTCGTCTTCTTCTTCGGCGCTGTGGCCAGTCGCGCCCGTATTCGTTTTGCTGAGCCCGTTGCTCTGGCTTGTTTTTCGCCGAGATAATACGCGGAAAAGATCATCTTCGGTCATTGGTTTGGAGTTTCTTGATTGTAGACCTGGTCGCTTGTCTTTTTGTGAATGCTTTTCGGATGAACCTTCATGTTCGGAGTCGGATGAGTCGTCTTCGAGTACGACTTGCTCTTCCATGGGTGGTCCTGAGGCTGCTGTCTGTAAATAGCCATTGGTGGAGCTAGGATGCTGCGAATCTGTGTTCCCATTGAGCCCTCCTTGACTTGAATTCGCATGTGTTGCATTCTGCGCCGCCGGACCAGGCGATGGCACTACAGTTGAGTCACTGGATTCTGATGATGGCTCTGGATTATCTTTTCCGTAGAAGCTCTGGCTGGTGGTGTGCAAGGCGTTGGAAATGAAGGTACTCTGGGTATTCCTTGATTCGGTGGCGCCTGGTGTGGCCGAGTCGCTCTCGTTTTGCTGTCGTGACCCAATGTATGATTCATGTCGAATAGTACCTGCGGGCGTCTCTACCCAACCACCGGGAATATGTGATGGAGTTGGGAGGCCATCGTTTGAAGCCATTACGACGGTTCTCGTAGCCCAGAAACGGACAATTAATTAAACGCTCGTAGCGTAAGGACAGCAGGAATGGATCCCCACTACACAATGGTCAAATGTCAAGTGTCAAATGTCAACCTCGATGGCTAACATAGAATTCGGAAAACAATCCGCAAAAGTTTGACCGATTTCAGGGGGATCCGGAGAGAAGGTATAAGAACAACAAAGACAGAACATCAATTACAGCGCCAAGTTGCTTGTCCAAGTCCGTGTTGGCGCTCGTATTTTGGCGACGCGTCGGTCGCGCAATAGTCGAGAGCGAAAGTGGTGATGTCATGTTAACGTGTGAGTGGTAGAGGCGCTCCAACGTCGCATTCGCGTCGGCGCTTGCCAGTTGCCGACACTACGGGATCGAAAGATGATCGAAATTGCTAGGCTGATGAAAAGACAGATCTCTCGCAGTTTGGGAAAACGCTAGGTGTCCGCGGGGCGCGGATGGCATATGAACGCGTCTGCAGGGTTCGGTTGACGCCTTTGTGCTTTCCTTCTTCACCACGTTTGGAGGAACATATGTTGTCTGTCTATCTTTGATTTTTTACTAAAATTTGATCGTAATATTTTTTAAATTTTTCATATGTAGATGGATATAGGCGGAGACGCAAAAAAAGTTAGAATGAATTTCTTGAGTGACGTGAGGTGGGAAGTTTCCAATTGCGTCATAGTTCAGCAAGCCAACGCTAAGAAGTGCTTGACATCTTGGCCTCGCACCCGCCTAGACCCTAGATCAGTCTAGAAATACTTTACTGAGTCCTCATGCTGCAACTCAATAATATTGATGTATTATGTATGGAACATTTGGTTTGAAATATCCATGTACTAAGTCTGGACAACACAGCGGGACATCGCATTTGGTCCTCAAGGCCCTTGGCGCCCTTTTGTTTCGAACCGTGCGTACCATCTTTGTATGAATTACAAAGCTTCTAAATACTTGATTCGTAGCAGGTCCGCTCAGTGGATATGTATTTGAACAAGTTTCTCTTCAGAGCCGTTCGGAATACCTTCCCCGTCCATTAAGCCATGCACATATGCGTCACCAACGATCGTGTAGTGCCCATCCGGCGCATCTTGCATTGCCCGAATACAAAATGGTACTGTGCTTCCCAGTAAGATAACAATACTATCGCCGGGCTGCATCTCAGGCGGACCCATTCCCATGCAGCCATTACTAGCAAGGAAAAATCGCCGGTCCAGTGTTGCGCCCAAAAGAGAATGGTAAAACGCTTTGATCTCGCTCATACTGCTAGTATGTTCTTCGCTTTTCTTTAAGTCGCCTTTTGCTTGGGATTGAGCCCAGTCCCAGAAGCCCTCTGCTATACGGCTGACATCGGTGTCGCCAAATCGTCGGTATGCAGTGAACACCTCCCCGCTGAAGTCGAGTTGGGCAGAAAGTATGTCAACTGAATTCATGCGTTGTGGTTGCCATGAATCGTTGGTAATCGTACGCCAGAATGCCTCGTATTGCGGGTTCTTTGAGCCAAGAGTGTGGTCCGTTGAAGTTTCCAGTCGCGCCATGTGGCGCCACGATGTGATGCAAAATATTAGTTTGTGCCAATCATGGTTTCCTGGCAAAGTTGAGCCCACTTGTGAAATGGTGAGGGATGGCTCAAAAGCGTCTGCAATCAAGACATTATCCGCTCGTCTGACGCTGGCTGGGCGGCCACCCGCTGCGGAAAATAGCACTGCGCGGTTGATTCTATAGCCAGTTGCTGAGCTAGAACTCTGCGAAGCACGACCCCTTTGTGTGACCCACGATGGCACATCAGGTATACCAGTTCGATTTGTGCCCATCAGTATATGCAAGGAAAGAGTGCTCTCGATATGCTTGGTGACTACGCGCATAAAGACTTCGCTCGGAGACAAATCGTAGTCAGGAATCAAAGGCGGCTGACCAAGCCAGTCAGTGACCAATCCCAGTACCCCAAACACTTCGTCGCGGACATCTGTTGCGTTGCGCGAGTATGTCCGACTCATGACCTGGTATAGGCTTAATTTTTTGTTTTGTGCTCTTGCAGCCCTTAGCCACTCCAAATCGTCATACCTGGCCTTTCTCAATTCGACAATGGCGCGCAGTTCGCGACCCCCTCGTGCCTGGTGCAGATCACCACAACAATGAATGTGGCGTGCAGCAGCGCGGGTGGATTCCGCAACCAGAGTCCAGGGTACAGTAATTTTGCCATACAAGACAGTGCCTTTCCGAGCGAGTATTGTTTCTTGGACGACCCAAATCCGTGTCCACCAAGGATGACTGCTCAGAGTGTGCATAGCCTGAATGATGGCTAGCCATGTGTGTCCGGCTTGTAGTTTACCTCCTTGAACATCAAAAAAGGGTATTTCATGCACGTGTTTGTCCATAGCTCGAAGTTTCATGTAGACGAAGAGGCCGACTACATCTTCGATTTCGTTGCCCTCGTCATTTGAGCCATTCTGTAATGTTCCTTGCTTGAAATACGAGTCGACGATTTCCAAATCTCTGTTGTCACCAGTCCATCGGACAATGTCTGGCTGCTCCGAGGGGGAATGCGAGTCGCGACCGTAACCTAGCCAGATGAAAACTTCGTCGGCAGAACTGTATATCTCCCTCATGCACTGTACTTGCTCGGACCGCTCCTGAATATCCGACTGATTGATGCACACTGCATCGAGCCAGAGGGCCAGGGTCTCTCCTGTAGCGCGGAGTCTTTGGAGGCCAGTGACTACGTTCTGAGTTACCGCCAACTTTTGTCCGTTGACCGTGATGGATAGTTTATTCGTTGTGTCGCCCCATACGTATGAGATGGCTTGAAACTTGGGGTCATCTTTCAAGGATACGGTTTCCATATAACATTCGATGCCATCGTTCCAAGCAGCGGGGTGGATATGCAGTAAGCGTATCTCTTTGCGGGAGGTGTTGAGTGGTGAATACATTCGTGGAGAGTGAAGTGTGTGTGCTACCCAACTGCAACCATGCCGTCCTTGGCATTTATGAGGGTAATTGACACTCGCTTACGAGATTGATGACAAAACACGTTTCATCCTCTGACCCTTTAATGATAAAGTTCTATATTGGAATTCTAACGGGTTTATCGACATGTTGGAGTTCCATAAGAATTCTAGGCACCCACCGAAGTTAGGGAGTAGGCTGCGATCAGAACTTCACCTTGCAGCTTACTTCAATAATGTTTTATCCTCTCAAATGCGTCTTTTAAGCAGTATTTTCCAGTCTACACCCATGTATGAAGAGGTCTAATCTCATCACTTGGTTGTGTTTTAGCGTTACCTTGCTGTTGACCTTCCTCTTTAAGAACTAGGCACCGGACTTTTCGCCGGCACATACAGTAGAGCGCTTTGTACTTTCTTTGGCTTTGGAGGATTAGGTAGACGTGTTGTTTTTGGGTCTGCATTCTACAAGTGGCACGTATCTAGGGGAAGCCTAAACTCTACATACTGTTCAGGGTATACTATATATCGCAATTACGTCTAAAGGACAATTGAGTCAAGTGGCACACATTAATTACATGACTAGAATAGCAAAGCATATCATATCACGGAGTCCCTAATCATGAATATTCTCCTTGCACATGTCGTAATGATCCAATCATTTTGGTGTTGTAGTCCAGAAAAGAAACGTCAGCATATCGTGTTCTTCGTATTGGGATGTATGTCGGTCTGAGGATGCGGAGAGGAGCGCTACACAACAAGAAAGAGAGGCTGTTACCCGATGATAGCAGCCGTGATGTTCTTTCTAACAAATTCGCGTCGTTCGCCATATCAACAGAGAAGGGCAAGCTAACGGTATGGATGCAGCCTCCACGCAGATGCAAGACCGCCAAGCAATGATCGGCGCTAGGGCAGCCCCTGTCGTATCGCCTGCAACAGCGCGTGGAGTTAGGAGACTCGGCGCGGAAATATACGGCTGGACGTAGTCCAGATGCTTTCGACCAGCGCCAGTTCCAGGTCCTAGGAACTTACTTTCCTTTTGTCGCTCTTTCGCATACTACTATAACCCACGCTCACTACTCATGTACTGTGCTGCCCTCAGAATTTCAGGAAGAGACCGCGCACCTGGGAAGACACCATGGTGGTGAGAACTGCATCCGGAACGCTGGGCGGGGTGTCGATGAAGCACCTCTCTCTGGTCACGGTAACTAGACATGCGGCTTAACTGTACATGTCAAAGGTAAGCTAACGGCTGCGCAGTTGACAGTCCAGAACTCGGCCCTCATTCTGGTATGACCATCCCACAATCCGAACAACAACCTTAGCCGGACTGAACAGAGGCATGGAAATTGGTGGTGTATGGAATTATGCCCATGCCATGACTGACGCGAACCAGATCATGCATTACTCGAGAATCATGCCTTTGGCGGGAGGACAAAGATACCACACAAGCACAAGCGTCTTCTTGAATGAAGTGATCAAGCTGGCCATTAGCTTGACCATGGTACGAATGCCTCTAGAGAAATCAGGCGTTGGGTCATGCGCTGACAATTCAATAGGCAATGTACGAGATGTCAAAATCACTTCCGTCGAATACCACTATCGCAACGCTCTCGCGCACCTTGACGACCGCTATATTCACCAATGAAAGCTGGAAGCTTGCCGTGCCCGCCGTCATATACACTATACAAAATAATCTTCAATACTTGGCTGTCAGCAACTTGGATGCAGCTACGTTCCAGGTCACTTATCAGCTCAAGATTCTGACGACAGCCATCTTCAGCGTCCTGTTATTAGGAAGAACACTTTCGGCACGAAAGTGGCTCTCTCTGCTGCTGCTCATTGTCGGTGTATCCATTATACAAGTACCCCAAGCATTATCGCAACCAGACGCACCAGCAACAGGATCCACACCCTGGACAAAGACCCTTGAACAGCTTCACGGTCTTGGCAACAACGTCGCAGCACGAATGGCGAAGCGATCTGGATCTTACGAGGGCATTCACGAAGATCGCGCGTCGCAAGTACCGCATATGGATAGACGGGTGGGGCTCTTCGCTGTTCTGATCTCCTGCGCACTGTCCGGCCTAGCAGGAGTGTTGTTTGAAAAGATTCTGAAGGACTCGACAAGTGGCAAAACTACAACATTGTGGGTGCGCAACTGCCAACTTTCCTTCTGGTCGCTGTTTCCGTCACTATTCTTAGGTGTGATTTGGAAGGATGGAGAGATCATAGCAAAGACTGGGTTCTTCGTTGGCTACAACTGGGTGGTGTGGACTGCCATCGGGTTCCAGGCAGCTGGTGGTGTAATTGTCGCACTGGTCATAAACTATGCCGACAACATTGCCAAGAATTTTGCGACCTCCATCTCGATCCTTCTCAGCTGCATTGCTAGCGTTTACTTTTTCGACTTCAAGGTGACGCAATCAGTAAGTTGGTCGCGGAATGCTGGTTGATCGATACTGACGAATTGCAGTTTTTCCTAGGAACATGTATCGTCTTATTTGCGACCTATCTTTACACAAAACCAGAGCGGGGGATGCAGCAATTTTCAGTGAAGATTGCCGATTTCCAGAAGACTACGGTTGAGCGGCCTTACGAAGACCGTGGGTACGACAATGTACCACCCAGTCCGCCAAGTTTTGACAGGCCTCACAAGCCGTCACCTGGATCGCCGACGATAGAACGACACTCCCACAAACGAGAAGCTTGAAGACCGAGTAACATAGATTTTATAGATATGTATGAGACGGAACAAAAAGGCTCTGTATGACACAAAGATAGGAGTATTCGTGATGTTTAGTGACTTCAATTGGCGAGATGACTTACACAGACCGCTGCCTGTTTAGTATGGCCTCATATTTTACTCACGCCTGACCAAATGCGACACGGCCAATCTGTACAATAACATATAGGCAGCATTGTGAGAACACGGTTTCATCGCAGCAGCACAGTATACAACAAGTGACTTTGGTCAGTTCGCGGGAGTCGAGATGTTTTATGTATGCTGTCTAGTTCCGGTAGTCGCAGCTTCCTCCATGGTGCCTTCTACTTTCACAACCACCTTTCTCACCTGACACGCTATTCCAACAACTCCCGGCGACTTCAACGCATACCTTCACCTCTATTACCTCGTTCCAAACGGATCTATCAGTGATCTCTGCAGTCAGAATGGGTGAGCGCTTCTATCACCAAGAACAGCCGGGTAGCCCGCGACGTGTATCGCATTACAACATCCTTCAACCCCAAATCAAGCAGCCGGCCCGTCTGACTGCTCCCCGAGATCGCTATCGTGTGACCCGATACGATGACCCCATGTACGACACCGTTGAAGACGACCATGCCAACGGCCAAGGATCTCAGCTCGATTCTTTCGGTACTCGTATTATTGTGGATGTCTAGAACTAGAGGACTAATAGTTTTAGATGAGAGACTGCTTCAGCAGTCGTATCCAGATCGGCTGCCGCAAGTCACGCACGGTAATGGAAGATTGTCGTTTGCGCCCGCTCCATCACAACCCTCGTATGGTGGCCGTGGTAACTATATAAATCGAGATCAGGGTAAGCATACATTGCCTACACATATTGACCGTGCTAATTGTATGCGAGGTCGATTTGCCTACAATTCTGCACAACTCCAAGATTCGAGTTCCGACCCTCAAATTGGCCAGTCCTCCAGCCCAGCATTCAAAGCAAGCCAGCGCTGCATAGAGTACGCCAGCGCCTCCACTGCAAAATACGGCTCAGGGACCCAGACGTCCAGGGATACCCGACGGCACACCATAGGGCTTGAAGCACACGGATATCAGCAATATCATGGACAAATTGTGTCTCCCAAATGTCAAGAACATGTCCTTGGAGAACTGCCGTCCCTGAATCCGGATGGAGCCCAAGAATCTCCTTGTCATCGGGGACAAGATATCAGCGAATTACCAGAAGCTCTCGTGACTGCACCACATGCTCCTCCCGTGTGCCAGGGCATCCGTCTCGTCCCGGTCGCAACTTTGCCAGATCGGCTTCGGACAATATTCCCTTACCCAACGTTCAATGCAGTACAGTCCAAGTGTTTCAATACGGTCTTCCGTTCTGATAACAACTTTGTTCTTGCATCTCCAACAGGAAGTGGTAAAACAGTGATCCTCGAGCTTGGCATATGCCGAGCATTTGCTACCAATTCAACTGGTCAATACAAGATTGTCTATCAGGCTCCTACCAAGGCTTTGTGCTCAGAAAGACAACGTGACTGGGAAACAAAGTTCAACAAGATTGGCCTAAAGTGTGCCGAGCTCACTGGCGATAGCGATATATCGGACCTCCGACATGTCCAATCCGCCAACATAATCATTACGACGCCTGAGAAATGGGATAGTGTGACTAGAAAGTGGAGAGATCACGAAAAGCTGATGAGACTCATCAGAGTTTTTCTCATTGATGAAGTACACATACTCAAAGAGAGCCGTGGCGCTACCCTTGAGGCAGTCGTGTCTCGCATGAAGTCTATTGGAACAAATGTTCGCTTTGTGGCACTGTCAGCCACAGTACCTAACTTCAATGACATCGCAACTTGGCTTGGCAAAAGCCCAATAGACCCAAACACCCCGGCTGCGAACGAGAGTTTTGGCGAAGAATTCCGACCAGTGAAACTGCGAAAGCATGTTTGCGGCTACATGTCCAACGCCAACAACGAATTTGGATTTGAGAAAGTGCTTGATAGCAAGATAACCGATGTCATAGCTACTTACTCTGAAGGTAAACCGATAATGGTGTTTTGCGCTACCAGAAACTCCACGCTTCAAACGGCGAAGCTGATCGCAAGCTGGTGGTCTTCAAGGATGGACAGTGATCGCTTCTGGACAGCACCATCAAAACACATCCGCCTTTTGAATAAAGACCTTAGGGATACAGTCGCTTCAGGTGTCGCCTTCCATCATGCTGGTCTCGACATAGAAGATCGGATGCAAATTGAGAGATCCTTCATCGCCGGCGAGATCAGTGTCATTTGTTGTACCTCTACACTCGCTGTTGGAGTCAATCTGCCTTGCCATCTTGTAATTGTCAAGAACACAATGGCTTGGGGGCCAGCAGGACATCAGGAATACTCCGATTTAGAGATGATGCAGATGCTTGGTCGCGCGGGCCGCCCGCAGTTTGACGACACTGCTGTAGCTGTCATCATGACGCGCCAAACAAAGGTCCGAAGATACGAAAAGATGGTTACTGGTGAAGAACTTATAGAAAGCAAGCTTCACCTTAACTTGATCGATCACATGAATGCTGAAATAGGCCTTGGAACAATTTATGATTTGCCCTCGGCAAGAAGATGGCTCAAAGGTACCTTTCTCTTTGTTCGACTCCAGCAGAACCCCGCGTATTACAAACTTGAGGGGTCCAGAACCGGGCAGAGTATTGAAGAGCAAGTGGATGATATCTGTTTTCGCGATGTCAACCTCCTGCAACAGAGCAATCTAGTCTCTAGCGAAGAGCGTTTCACATGCACCGAGTTTGGACATGCTATGTCACGGTACTACATTCATTTTGAGACAATGAAGCTGTTCATGGGACTCGAGGCAAAGTCCTCACCCTCTGAGATTGTGAGTCACTCATAGCCCTGACCCGTCTTATGTGACCAACTAACAGAAACTCAGCTCTCGGCTATTGCACAAGCTAAGGAATACTCTAACATACGTTTCCGCCAGGGCGAGAAGACATTCTACAAAATGTTGAACAAATCACCATCAATCCGCTGGACTATTCCCGTGAATTTGGATCTCCCAGCGCAGAAGATTTCGCTTATCATCCAATCTGTCCTGGGGTCTGCTGATATCTCATGGGACGGCGACATGGCCAAACACAGATCACAGTACGCAACAGAAATGATGATGGTGTTCAGAAACATAGGCAGTCTCATTCGATGCATTATTGACTGCCAAATTGTGCTGGGCGACGCTATTAGTATTCACAGTGCTTTGATGCTCGAGCGAAGTTTTGGCGCAAAGGCTTGGGACGACAGCCCGCTCCAAATGAAGCAGATTGAGACTCTAGGCGTGGTTGCTGTAAGAAAGCTTGTCAATGCGGGTATCAAATCCATAGAAGATCTCGAGGGTTGCGAACCACATAGGATCGAAGCTGTGGTTGGAAGAAACCCACCTTATGGCCTGCAGATTCTTGAGAAGATCAAGTGCTTTCCAAAGCTTCGTGTTTCGCTTCAAGAACAGCCTTCCACGGTAAGACAAGTCTTTGTAGTTGTTGATGGACCTGCTAACGGTTGCAAAGATTGTTAAAACGTTGGAAGGAGTCAAAATGCAGATCAAGGCAGACATTGGCTTCATGAATGAGCGCCCACCACTGCGCTTCAACAACAAGCTCATCTATGTTTGCCTTTTGGTGGAAGCATCAGATGGACGCAAGATACACTTTGCCCGCATCAGGTGTGTATGAGGCTCCGCTCAGCCTATATGATACTTACCCTGTTCTAGTGGTTCTAAACTTTGTACTGGCCAAAGTCTTTCCATTCCAGTCCTCTTAACCAGTTACGACCAATCCATCAACTGTCATGTCATGTGTGATGGTATAGGTGTGTACGTGTTCGTTTCCACAGTGCTGTTATCTGATCTTTTGAAGCTGGCAGTATGCGCAGCGTCACTTTGAGACCTCAGATACCCTCATCCATGCATCCAATCTTGAAATCTTCTGGCTTAGATTCATCGGCCCCAAATCAGTCCAATATGTCAAAGCGACGCACGGAGAATGCGAAAGAAAGTTGGAAAGCGTCTAATACCGGTGATGATTTCGGTGATGACGGACTCGACGATGATACACTCGTGCAAGCTGCTTGTGGAGACCTCACATTCGACAATATCGATGCATATCCCGATCCGCTCGCAGAGAAAGTTGAGCGCAACCACTCCAACGCTAGTTCGAGCAATAAACAGGATGTTGGAAAGATCCTAAGCCTTAAAGCGCTGCCCGAAGCTGTCGTTAAGGGCACTGCTCAGGATCCAGTGCAGCTTGCAAATGGTAGATGGGCTTGTAACCACCCCTGCAAAGACCGCGAAGCGTGCAAGCACTTGTGTTGTAAAAACGGAATGGACAAGCCGCCAAAGAAGAAGCTTATGGCCAAGCTCTCTCAGCTAGGCGAGCCCCAAATGCAGTCGCAACAGAAACTCCCGACTCCAAAAGTCAAAACAATTCAAACTATGCTCCAGCTTGCAGCACTTAAAAGAAAAGCTTCGATCCAAATTGAAGAGTTGGATCTTACTCAGCAAGAAAAGAGGAACAAAGTAGACCGAGCTCTAGATGACCTGGGGGCACAAAGCGAGATTCAGAAGAGTACGAAGGGTAGCAATCTATCTTCTGCAACTCAATCGATTTCGCATATGAAGCCAAGGCACTGCTATCACCAGGGTGATGCAGGCAGAGTCTCCTCCTCGGAACCTTTAGTCACAGAACCACTCCTTGATTCAAGCGACTACGGCAACATCCAGTTTGACGATGCTCTTGATTTTCTTGATCCTCCACAACAACCCAGTGTGCTATCCGACTGCAATAATCAAACAGAGTACCATGATCTTGTAGATTGCGAGGCGATTGCCTTAGGTATCTCTCCAGAGTCGGAAATGTTCTATGATGATGACTCACTACTCGGAGACGTACTGGTTGGCCTAGCTGACTCGCATAGCCTGCAAGGCAACAATGAAGGCGATTTTGATTCAATGAAAGGTGTGAAGGGTTTTCTCCACTGCGCAAACAAAGAAAGCTCGGAAGAGGCGCGGCATTTGAAAGGCGATAAAATTGCAGACGCCGAGGGATTCACAAACAATGTTTTGCCAAGGACTGCTTATACTGAAGGCCACTATCAATCCTATGAGTCGCCAGCGGAGAGACAAGGCTCTCACCCCGACAGACTCATAAGTACTACGAGAATCAAACGCACATTTCCAGATGCGGCGGTGAACTTTATCGACGATAACAAGACCGGCAAGCAAGCCCCCGGAAAGAGTGGCCTTACCCTTGCACAGTTGAAGAAATACCAGCAATCATCAACTACCAAAGAACTCCCGGAGCACTTGGAAAAAGCTGTTGACGAGACTGCCTGCCCAGTCTCACCAGAGGAGAAGATAGTTCCCGACGCTTTCAAAGATCTAGAGCCATGGCTTCTTGAAGAATTCGGCGACATAGTAGAAGTTGTTGATGAATGAACGTTTAGTCCGGTGCTGATGCTAGATTCACTGTAAGAGATAAATATAGGCCTGTCATTGTACGGAGGAGTCTTTGTTCCAGCTTCCTCGATAAATCCGTGTTTGTTACTCGATCATTAGAACCTCGATTAGTGCTGCCATCCATCCTGCACAAAGGCATTGTCAGAAATCCCTTTGACAGCTCTTTCACAAAGGGACATCTTTCTCTGAATTTAAATTACCTTTTATCACTTCTCAATATATATTACGCATGCTGAACACAGAAAGCATCTCCATTTAGAATATAGTGATTTTCAAGCTGAACCCCAAAGGAATATCCAATCACTAACCCCAAAATGAACAACTCGCCATTGCCAACTATTATTGAGGAGACATCGAGTGTAGGTACAACAACATCCCAGGAGCCTAGCTCTACGCCGCCTGGAGCTGTGCAACAGGATATTGTACCTGGTGACACGGACGATTGGCATTGCTCTGATTTCTTACATTGTCTTGGAGATCCCGCTCCAGAAGGACTTGTTCAGTGCGATGCCGATACTCAGCAAGTCTGCCCGGGATTAGCGGCCGTGAATATACCAACACCAAATTCTTACGTCAATGATGGTGTTCACGCCGGTGAAGATCGAACTCGGACTTGCGGTAATTGCCGACAGCATGAAGGGCATCCTTTGTTTCCAGACAAGCGTGCACTCATCAATAGTTATTCCAATGTTAATCTTGCAAGCGGCATCCGTAGCCAGCTTTGTCGCAGTTGCATCTATGACGAAGTAGAATTATACTGGTTACGTCAAGGAACAGCAGGCCCCACGAATGCCCAGTCGAGTCCGTTTATACGACAATGGCCTTTACCAAATGGCCTTCAAAACCTTTGCATGTGCGAAATATGGACAGTTGATACTCCTGCAAACGACTGTTGCCATGCCTGTCGCGACGTGCTCTTCTTTGAATTTTGTTTCAGACCCTTCCAGATGACCGAAGACGTCCTCCACAGCTGCACCCAGCCCGTCATAAAAGGAACCCGGCTTTATGTTAACCAGGACATCGGACGTTCCACGCGCGTCTCCGCTGCTACCATCCTCAAACGTCGGGCTCAAGGTATTGGCCGCATGTGCCCTTGCGGTAATAAACCAAAACGACCAAGTGTACAGGAGTATATTACATATTGCATGGCTTGCTCGGGCGTCCGAATCAATCCTAATTTTTTGCCGCGAGACTTGCGACAAGGACCTGTTATGGCTAGGTATCAGAGACGGCAGAGTCTTAGGAATAGCGGGTTTAAGAGGACAAAGGGGCCGACGGCAGCACGGAGACATCCAACGTATAGGGTTAATATCGAACGTGCGTGGTTGACACCGGATCCAGAGATTGGGGGGACGTGAGTGTAGTAATCTGAGTTCAAGACATGTTTAATTTGGTTGTTTGTAATGCGAAATTTGTACGATGAAGGCAAGGGCAATTGAATGATTGTGTGTTCCGGATAGTCGCTGTTGTTTCGAGTATTTAGAGTTAGTTATGTACGATGGTTTATGAGCAAATGTAAGGCGCTGTCTTTGAATGCGAGGAAGCCTTTTGAATCCTAAAATAGAAAGTAATGACACTAATGAGAGCTGTACGTGTACTTGATGTGCGTCCCCGTACAGTAGTGGTCCCGCCCTTTGGAAACCGAACCCGATTTCGCGCTTCTGATAGGGTATCCCTTCAGCTTATGACCCCAGGATTAACCACTTGAGGAGTTCTCATCATTCCACCTTTGAATTCGTTTCTGCTAGAGGCCCCTCTTTTCTTCGCCACAAACACAACGTGGACGGTAGTCTGCAGCCTACGAACCAATGTGGGTGCGCCACGTTAACATGGGTAGGCTTGGCGCTTAGGACGAACACTTTGATCGTTCTTCTTGCAATAGCCAATAAATGCGTGTCGCATGTTCAGATAAACAGATTCAACAAAAGCAGTAACTTCCCACGCTGTCGTGTGACTACGCACGCGAAAAGGTAAACCTTTGCGCGTGAAAAGTTACCAGTAGTACCACAGTCCTTTCATCAAGTCAACACAACATCAACCCAGAACCACCGGATAGTACGTAGTAGACTACAAAATGGCCCAAGCCTACCCTATCATCTTCGACAACGTCGACTCGGAAACATCAACAGTTTGCACCTCCCCCACCATCTGCACAACATCCCCCATCTGCACCCCTCCAACAACAAACTCAAACCCCACCACCTCCAAGGATCAGCAAAAATGGGAAAGTTTCCAATCCTCAATCCCCTGGCCCGGCCGCACATTCATCATCCGCTCCCACGACACAGGCCAAGTAATCACCTTCCTCGACGGCGAAATCATCCTCGACAAACCCGGCGGCTTCGGCACCTTCCGCTGGCGCTGCGTCGAAAGAAGGGGATGGCTGGGCTTCCGCGACCCGGTTTCCGCGCGGTACATGGGGTATGATAGTCGCGGCTGGATCCGGTGCGCTGTCGACAAGCACAATGACTGGGAGTATATATGTGTGAGGAAGCGGCCCGAGGGCGGCTATGTGTTGTTGGTGCTTGTCGAGAACAAGCTTTTGCCGATGGGAGTTTGTTCGCAGGAGACGGGGGGTGTGGTGAGGCAGAGGGTTAAGATTAGGGATTGGAATTCCGAAGGGATTGTGTGGGATTTTATTGAGGTGCCTTGTCCGACGGTTTGAGGAGGTGGGGAATAGAGAGAGGCAAGTGTTTGACTTGAAGGCGTTGTGATTTGACTAATGAGTTTGGTTTTTTGGGCTGAGAATCTGCAGGATCTTGATCACATATGGAGACTGCTGGTTAATTCTGGTTACTAACAAGATGTGGGGATGATAGTAC
The DNA here is from genome assembly GCF_000523435.1 of Bipolaris zeicola 26-R-13. Lineage (NCBI taxonomy): Eukaryota > Fungi > Ascomycota > Dothideomycetes > Pleosporales > Pleosporaceae > Bipolaris > Bipolaris zeicola. Next base: position 156,575 of record NW_006912070.1, read on the forward strand.
GCTTGGGGTACATCGGATCTGATCATGGCGAGACAATAGCGATTGGTAAATTGCCACGGGTGGTTGGGGATTTGTGGGATCTGGATTTTGGATGCATAGGTTGGGAAGGAGTGAGATCCGCTCAACTTTACTCTATCTCCATATTGTGGAGTCTTCTTTACGGAAATAATTAAGAAATTATGAAAAAAAGAGAAAAGAAAATTAAGACAGTCAGTGGCGAGCGGTAAACTACGCTTACATGGAGCTTTAGACATTTTTAGATAGAAGAATGGTAAAGGCTTGCAAGGAACGATAGTATTTAACTCCTTGCAGTATGACTGGAATTCAAGTGAATTGTAGCTCTCATGACCATTAAGAATAAGCAAACGATGGACTCTAACATTACACTCTTTTGTATGATTGTTAAAGCGCCCTAGCCACTTTTGGGTTAAGCTTATTTGTTGTCCAGCTATTCTCAGAGACTTCAATAACAATGATCCAGAGGAGCGCTGCCTTCTTTATACCAGGCAACGAGGTTGTTCTTGTCGCTAAAGATCATAAAGGACAAGAGGGTCTAGGCAACTGCGCTGACACAAGCTATGCTGGTTGCCCAGTCCAGGCTGCCCTGCTGCCCGAATTTTAGCTTTGATTGGCAACCAGAAGCTATGACTGCTACTGATGAGGTATGGATACCCATCATAGCGCCATTCCCGTCAAATCTGAAGATATTGTCATCTGAAATACCATCGTTGGCTTTGGCATCGTGTACGAGGCGGAAGCAGCCTCGCACTAACTGAGGAACTTCGAAGAAGGCTTGGTGTAACACAGGGATTGAAATCTTTTTTTCTAAATAGTCGGTTCAGTCCTGACTAAAAGGTTCGTGGCTACCAGCAGCCAACAAATAATTAACAACATCTTCAAGAGTCGAAAGCCGCAGCGAAAATTTTCGCCAGCTAATGTCTAGCATGTAGTCGACAATCTCGCCCTCTCCATTCCTAAAGGGTTTCCTTGGGTTACCAGCTTTTGAATTGTCTTTTGTTGGGACAACAGCTCCAGCATACTGACTGAGATGTTAAGAGCCTGTTGTAGCCACAAGCGGAACTCGCTTGCTATCATGCTGTCGATTCCCATGGAGCTTAGGCTCACTTCCTTTCGTACTTTCTCCAAGGGAATCCACAACAACTTGCTTAACCGCACAGCAACAATTTCTTCGACGTCTTGGCCATCTACCCGGGAACATACGGTTGTCTGGTTCTCTTTTGCCGAGGCTAACCTTCGCTTTGTGGCTTTGTGATGGTTGAGGAAGACGTACTGACAAGGATCTCCTAAGCCATAGCATGAACTTTCTTCACTCGGTTGTGACTCATCTCCCTCTGACAGAATATAGATTGGCCCCTGGGAATGTTTGCCTGGTGGCGATGGGATTGAGAATGCGGCACAAAGAAGTTCGAGCGTTTGTTCCGCAGTAAATGGGGTGCCAATGTGAATATGTGTGCAGGGCATGCCTTGGTCGATCCTCGATCAATAGAACCTATTTGCAGCAAGGCCGAAAGACGTATCCATGGTTTGCGAGGTTGGTAGCGTTGAAGTTAGAATGGAAAAGAAATCGAGCTCGTAGCCTTTCTCTAGACTGACAGAATGGAGATTAGCCAGAGCATTGGCCTTTTCTGTCACTTCTCTATCATCCTCGCTGTAGGCTGTTTTCTCGTCAGGACCCTCTGGACCGTGAAGCCCAGTGAGCTCGATAATTCTAAAAATACGAGAAGACATGGCGTGACGAACGTCATTGATGTTTGCTGCAGATCCATGAACGCAAGTTACAGAAATGCCCGCAGCCGTAAGGCCATCAATGAACACATTGTCAGTGCCCAATGACCGCCTGGATCCTAGAAATACCAGCCGGCGTACTCCTTTCCGGATCATGCAGTGAATGAATTCAATAGCAATTGTCGTCAATGGGCCGATGACAAGATAGCTCCCATCTTCGCGGAACTCAGTGAACTTCAGACTGGGAAATACCGGGACAACATCGGTACCCGAGTAGCGTAGAACCAGCTTTCCGATATGCTCAAATCTAGCAAAATCAGAAAGAGCTTCCTTGATTAGTGAGATAGGTAGTGTTGTATGAGGCAAACTGGCGAAAATACCATCGCGATACCTTGTCCCGATGGCAGTCATGATGCGGGTGATGACTTGTGGTTTCTTACGGCACAGGCCTATGATGTCAATCTGAATGAAAGTAGCGTCTTCAGATAACTTCTTCATCGCAGGGGCGCCACCTTGTATAAGTGCGTTCTTGGATTGCCGCAGTTCTACAAAGCGGCCGAAAGAAGCAACCAATGGCCATGAAACATTTTGCAGGTAGACCCCCGAGGAAACGTTGAGGATAACGTCAAACCCATATCCAGCCGTCGCATCTTCCATCTCTTTTGCGGCGGATATGTCTCTCGATGAGAACATGTTTCGAGCAGGGACTCCTGAGTCAATCAACATATCGCGTTTCGCCTCAGTACCAACTGTAGCATACACCTTCGCTCCGATACTGCGTGCGATATTGATAGCAGCCAATCCGACAGCACCAGTAGCACTCTGAATGAGAATAATCTCCCCTGGCTGTGTTTGAGCGGTTTCCACGATAGCATGCCATGCAGTACAGTAAGCCAGTGACATTGTGGCAGCCATCTCAAAGGAGTCATCATGTCTCGCTTTTTGGCAAAAAATGGCAGGAACTCGAACTTTGTTCTCGAACCGCCCCGGCCATAGTCCGAATATCCGATCTCCAACAGCGAAGCTAGTAACGTCGTCTGCGACAGCTGTAACGACACCAGTAATCTCTGAGCTTGGCATATTAGTTGCTTGGGAGCCGGATAATCCTTGATAAGTCTACTGTGAGTCAGCAAAGTAACGTCCCTGACGACATCCGGTCATGCAATAGTGATCTCTTACATCCATATTTAAACCAAAAGCTTTGACATCAATCTCAAGTAGTCCGTTGGTTAGCTCATGCGTGTCATCTGAGCACATCTCAAATCCAAGCTCAGCCGAATTTCCGTGACTCCTAGAGCTGAGTTGTAATGAGCCAGCCTCTTCCAATTTGAGGGGAGACGTTGAAACCGAGTTCCCTTGAATAACATCCCAACTTGCCCCTGAACGGGGATCAGGTAGAAGGCGAGGAATCAGCCATCGGCCGTTTTCTTGGATGTATTCATCATCCCGAAGATGCGGGAAAATCATATACCGTCAGAGAACTTCTTGTGCGATAATGTCATTGTCTTTTGCGTCGAGTGGATCAAAATCAATTGAAACCATATGGCATTCGGGGCGGTCAGCTCGGAAAACGATGCTTTCGTCAACAACATTGTGTGGCACCTGCCAGCGCCCTTTCCTACCTCGTCTTGTCACCCTCAAAACACTGTTGCACTCGAACACCGCCTCTTCTAATTTAGACAGCATAGGATCGTATGAATCGTTCCCTAGCCCTGGTTTCAGCTCGCCTAAGACGATCAATGTGGTCTCCCTGGTACAGGTCATGAGATCCGCATCACTGAAGGACTCGAGAGATGTGTAGTTTGCAATTGAACCGCGTTGTTGAGCGTGGAAGTGGACTCTTCTGGACAAGGAAGTTGAATGATCATCTAAACTGACCATGAGGAGTGGATGGGTAGCCTCCAGGGGCGTGATGTTGGCGGACTCAATCGCTCGTGCTGTAAGTACCGAAAAGGCGAACCATTCTTCTGGAACATCGTTTACGCAGACTTCAGGGACGGTGAATACAGCTTGAGGAAGGACTTGGTGCCATTGTTCCGGAGTCAAGAAGGGATGTCGCTTCCTTCCTTCTTCATATCCATCAAAAACCCCTGGAAATAGACCCTTTAGTTTTCTATTGTTAGCTAAAAGAATCTTAAGATCACTGGTGGAAGAAGTGCTTACCAATGTAAAGTTGATGTCGTGATGCTCGGCAGTGAGCTCTAAAAGGAGCAGACGTCCTTCAGGTTTCAGAAGTCGACGAATGCTCTTCAGAACATTGACGATATTCGTCACATGTACTACACAGGAAGCTATGACAAGGTCGAAGGAGCTTGGTTTAAGTTCTTGTTCTTCCGGTGATCTTTCCATGTTGTATACCTTGTACCCCATGTCGGGATATTGAGAGAACTTGGCTGCTGCTGCTTCGAAGAACGAAGGCGAGATGTCTGTGAAGGTATAGCTGCGATACTTTTGGATGCCATCGCTTGACAATGACTTCAGTACATGCTGTGTTGCGGATCCAGTCCCAGCGCCGATTTCAAGGATTTCCATTGACGGATCACGAAGTCCCAACAGATCCACTAATCGCTCGAACTTTTCGTAAACCAGTTGAGTCTCATAGTGATGACTCAGGAGGCCACTTTCTATGATGATCTCGATGGCTGAGCGCGTATCATTCATAAGCTTAGGTAGATGACCGTATATTTCCCAAGATAGTTTAATGCCAGAGTCGCTCACAGCTCTCTCAGTTTCTATAGCGATGGCCCGATCTTCTTGAGACATTCTGTATATTGAGGGATTTTTGATCTTGACAGTCTCCAGAAGCCAGTTCATCCATTCAACATATCGTTCATGTTGTTTGCTAGCCGGACTTTTCTTCAACAGGTCCGGGTGCTTAACGGCAAACTGAACCACCCACATTTGTGCGAGCTGAGAAAGACGATGGCGAGAGTAGTCGTAAATCTTGGGTCTGTAGTCCTCGGGCGGGAGGTACACACTCTCATTGGTTTTGGTCAACCCGTCGTAATCATCTACCCATGCAAGTCGCCAGAAGCTCGTGCTGTCCTTGCTCCGTCCCAAATCATCAGGTTTTGGAAGTCGCTTGTAGCAAATTCCGTCGATAAAAGCAATGTTGTGGTCAGAGTCGCTCATAAAAGTCGATGCGTGAAATTGATTAGAGCCCAGAAAATCGGACTTAGATCTAAGTTCGATCATACAGTCTTGCTCTTGTGAGTTTGCTATTACAATTCTGTCTACCGAGACTGGCAGAAATGACTCGTTTTGGTGCAAATCCCTTGCAGAGACTAATGGAAGCAAGAAGTAGCTTTCCAATTGTGTGGGATGCAAGATCGAAGCCTCAGCTTTGAACTTGCAAACGCTTCGTTGTGTCGCGGAACCGAGTTTAGACTGATGATCTTACGGAAACAACCCCCAATTCTGATACTTCTTTTGGCTACAAGCTCGTCATACCAGTTTGTGGGCGTCAATGACTGGTACTCCCAACTTTTTCTCTCGCATGATTCTTTCCACGGGAGTTCCATCGTCGCAAGCGATGTGTACGCACGTCCTTTAACGTATTGAGTAGAAAGGCCATTTTGTGCTGTGGAAATGCTGAACTCCCATACCCGATTACCATTCCTCTCGTTGCCAAGTTCGGATCTGCGTAGAACAAGAAATATCTCTACCTCCTCTTTTAGAAGCAACACAGATGAGATTACCATGTCCTCTATGATGAATTGCTTTTCATCTGTTTCATCCACCTGACGGAGAGCTTCCAGGATCATGGAGACAAAACCAGATGTGGGAAAGATAGGATCTTGCCCAAAGCGATACCCATCTAATCATGGTATTTGACTCGAAGAAATTATGTTTCGCCACACGTGTATATCCTGCGAGAGAGCCGGTACAAGGGAGCCCAGCATGTCATGCCGAGGAAACCTCCTCAATCTCCATTTGCGCTGTGATCGACATTCTCGTGAAATAATCTGGTGATCCCATAGATACGTTGGAAAGGAAGGAAGAAACTTTCCGCCTGGGCCATTGATTTTGATAGTATCAACATCAACGTCCGCATTAGCCAACTTCCCACATGTTTTCAGCAATGTTAGGGCTGAATCCTCTTTACGCTTGACAGCTGCCGCGTACCGGAATGGGAGTTCTATAGGAACGCTTTTGATTATATCAAGCACTGGCGAGCGTAAGGTTGAAAAGATCGACCAACGCAATCTCCAACGCAGAGGTCATGTACTGTGCAAAGCTAGGCTCATTCATCGTTTCCACAGGTAGCTCTGTACGCATGATCTCCTCAACTGTCCAGCTAGGAGTATCGGGTAAAGATGAGATAACTTTGTCAATTCTTTAGACAGATCGATGGCAGGCTGGAAATTGCAACAGCTGTTCGCCCATTCTTGGCCATTGTGCGCCTCCTCCCGTGAAGATAAAGCCCAGCTTCATTTCTTCACAAATTGTGTCCTTTTGGAATGTCGCCTCTTGAAAGCCGTCATAAACGGCATACGCACGATGCTCCAACCGAGAACGGCTTGCAAGAGTTTTAGCGATGTCTAGGGGCTTTTCCAATCGGAGGCCGTTGGATACAACATCCAGTGTTCGACTTAGTGAATTGGCACTCTTCGCTGAGCACAATATGAGTACCGGCCTCTCAAGAGGCATAACCTTTTCCTGAACAAGTTCCTCGTTTTATGACATGCTTGGACTAGCATCTAAAGTCAATTGACTACTGTTGGTTAGAGATCCGCTGCTGCTCCCAGATGCACTGCTGACATCGATTCCCTTCTGGAATTGACTCCAATCATAGCTTTCTTGAGTATCGGGAAACCCGTCAATATTGTACATGGCAGACTCAAATCCTTCGACAATGATATGGGCGTTAGCACCGCCTATACCAAATGTATTGATACTCGCTCTTTTGGGCAATGATTTGGGCCAATTCGTGGGAATTTGAACGACATTCAGCCGAAGAGCGTCAAACTTTATCTTTTCATTGAGACTCCGAATACAATAGTGGGTGGTATAATGTTAGCCTCAATGGCCAGTAGGACCCTCATTAATGTTGTCAGGGCGGAAGCGCTTTCGGAATGCCCTAAATTAGGCTTGACTGATCCAATATGAAGAGGCTCTCCAGGAGTTTTGTAGGGCGCAAAGATTTTCCCAACTGCATGCGTCTCTACTACGTCTCCATATGGAGTTCCAGTGCCATGGCATTCAAAATAGCTAGTACTTTGTATGTCGGTTATCCCCGCATTTTCGTATGCTTTTCGTATGACAACAATTTGAGCATCTTCACTAGGACTTGTTATACTCCCGCCAGATCCATTCGCCCCAACTTCTGTGCCGCGAATAACTGCATGAATAGGATTACCAGCTCTGATTGCGTGAGAGAGTTGCTTGACAAAGAAAGCTACAGCTCCATCTGCTCGAGTATATCCATCTGCCCTTGAATCGAACGTATGGCATCTTGATGTAGGGGACAATACGCCCAGTTTCGACACGAACATTTGCGCTTCCACACTTCTGATGGTATTTGCGGCGCATACTGATGCAGCATCGCAATCGTTATTTCGGAGACCAGAACAGGCCATATGGAGAGCGCAGCCTGACGACGCACAAGCCGTACCAACAGTAAGGCTGGGCCCCTTCAAGTCAAACGCATAACTTATGCGATTGCTGAGCATGGCTGTTGAAGCGCCAGTTGCTGTATAAGCTGTCATGAACTCGGAGTCTTTAAGGCCTGTTAGACATTGCTCAGGACAGAAGTTGCCTGCGTATACACCAGTACATGTTCCGGATAGCTGGGCCAATGACACTCCAGCTCTTTCACAAGCTTCATAGGTGACCTCGAGCATTTTCTTTTGAGCAGGATCCATGGTAGAAGCCTCAACAGCTGAGATGTTGAAGAAATCATTGTCGAAGCTGTCGAGATCATCCTTTAGGGAAAATCCTGGACGGGTGGCGTTTTGACCAAACCATGCATCAATGTTTAGTCTCGTGTAAGGAAAGTCAGAATAGCCATCTCGACCGTCAATCAAGAGATCCCAGAAATCTTCGGGGCTGTTAACATCTCCCGGTAACCTGCATGCTACGTAGAATATTAGTCACTGATAAAAAAAATGTCGTTACGAGGACGTACCCATTCCGACGATCGCAGTCGGCTTGAGAGGCCGAGAGGGTGACATTTTCGGTATAATTAAGACTGGCTATGATACTGAGTGAGTGAAATTAGATTTCTGGTGATGGCTCGGTAGAGTTCCAGTTTTGTGTTTTGTACTAGCAACAATGCGGCATAACCAATGCAAAATGCATTGTACAAAGCATTTAAGGATCTCTATTTTTTTTAGAAAGCATTTGATTAGGTGATAAATACCAAGATCTCCGCCAGCCTAACCAGCCGAAAAACGAGGTCTAAAACCAGCTGAAAACCAGCCGAAAACTAACCGAAGAACGAGCTCGAAGACCAGTCAAAAAATCAAATCTACTCATTTTAAATTAATTCCAATCTATTAGAGCTATCTATACGAAGATAATCTAAGAATTAAAAAGAAAAAAGAAAAAGAAACTAGGCATAATAGCAAGCGGTGGATCCCGTGTATTGTAATACCAAAGATCATAGATTTGTAGCATAGTCACATTTCTCAATAAAATTTGAGCATGTATCATCAAATATAGTGAAGGGCTGGCTAGGGGGTTGAAGTTCAGAATGCGTATCAAATATGATTGGATATAACAGAGCCCAAGGATTGATTCTCTACGTTTGGAAAAAGCGAAGTTGCATAATCTTTCAATACCTGTTCCCTATGCTTGCCCGATACATCATCAATTTTCACACTTAAAAAGATGCAACGCTGCGCATAAAAGCTATCCAAGATTCTTCGCACGAGTCGCAACCCATGTTACAAAGACGCTGATCGCAGTTACCACATAGGCGCTAACATCAAAGGCACCCTGAATATCCCTCTCTAGCACACTCCATAGAATACCGAAAAGAAGGCTGCCCAAGAGAAAAACAGCGAACACTACGCCAACGATCATGTCGAAGTCAATCCCTTCTTTATAGTATATGCCCCAGCCTTCTGCGGGTTTTCCTACGCATACTTGGAGTTTCCCAGCCGTTCTTTTCGGTAGCTGGTCAAGAACCCATGTTTCGTCTTCATGGATGCATTGTGGCGAGGAAAGCATATGCATTAAGTCTTGTGACAAAACTGGGGGCCATATTGCGAGAGGTCCCGGTCGTGAACAGCGATATTCAGCGTCCTGAGATGGTTCGACCTTTGGTGCTGGAGGTATGCACTCACAAATGGCTGGATTCATTGAGGTGCAGCAAGGATTATGGTCTCGTACCTCGACGTTGTTGCCCATACGAAGGCGAAACTTGTATTTCTCAAAATTTGTCTTTCTCGTCAAGCTGCTCATTCAAGACTTACCTTGACAAAAAACATTCCTTGTATACTTCTCATTGCTAGGATACTTCGGAAACGACTATTATTGCACCGCATTTGCTGCTTCATGAAGCAGAACAGTGCTCGATCTGTGGATACAGAATCGATGGGATCTTGTAAAAGGCACTTTCTCCGTTCAGTCCGGTGCGCGCAGGCTAGAAGATGTAGCCTAGGGGTTGAATTTGTTGGTGTATTTGTAGCCGGCGCTGAGGAGGTTAAAGGAGCAGAACGATCGGGAGCGTTGTACTGCGGTAAGCCCCCTCCAGAGTTAGGGGTCGTTGCTTTAACCGAAGAAGTACCAGTACCCCGCCTTGCCCAAGCAGGGAATTTGAAGTTCCAATTTTGGTTTTTAGATGTCTTGCTGTACGAAGCTACAGTGATACTAGCACCGGTGGAACGGTTCATCCTGTCTGTGAGTTCATGTATACCATTGTGACGGTACTCCATTACATCACCGAAGAAGCTTTCTCCGCATCTCTGATATTTGATCAGTAATCGCTTGTAAATCTGCACCCACCTGCGGTATGAACCTACGCATATCCATCTCACACGAACCATCCCAGGCTCTAGAGGCGGCTCCAAAAAACCTGCTGCAATGAACAAGTTGTCGAGTGCCACTTGAATTTGACTAAAAAGCGTCCGATGATATCGCTTCTTGATGAATGCTTCTCCGGATTCCATGGGTAAATACACTTCAGGCACAAGATCAGGCATTCGATTCAATGAGTGTACCTTTTCCCTGTCATCATCCTTGCTCTCCTCCACTTCGTTCTCTTCCTCGTCCCTGCCCTCGTCCTCTTGTTGCTTGCCGGTCGCTGTGGAGCTCATGGACGCTAATGACAAAATCGATTCTACTCGAGATGTAGGAGATGCTTGATCGAAATTATCGTCTGACACCTTCAGATTGTTGTTCGTATCATCTCGGGGTTGGGAAGATAGCTCCTGCCGCTTGGCTCCATATGTAATCGACTTTGTGTGGTTGTGTGCATATAGCATGTGTGTAAGATGATCTGTTCTCCTCGCAAAGATTTTGCTGCAAATTGAACAAATATAGGGTGCTAGCCTGCTCCTACTCTCTGCATGGCGACTCCGCATATGGCTCTGAAAAAAGCTTTTGGGAGAAAATCTGGCACCGCGCTCTTTGTGATGAGAATCTATCCTTTGAGATAGCGAGTAAGGATGTTTTACTTCTTTGTCGCTGCCATCACAACTGCTGGTGTACTCTGTCTCATGCTCTGGAAGCAGCGTTTCGGTGTCCTCGACTGCTTGCTTAGAGTATAATCGTATTTCTGTACAGCGGTGCGGCTGACGGGAAAGAGTGCGGCTGACAATTAGCAGCATGAAATTACCCGCAAGCCGCCGCGGAAGATATCTGTCGTTGAAATAGTCCATAATCGCCCCTGACAGCGGACTGTACACGCTGCCAGACCTATCACAATCGCCAAATCCTTCAATCACGCAGAACATTGTACCTAGTCCTGGTGCTCTGATAAGCGTACAAAATATGTCCAACATAAATGCAGACATTTCCGGGGTTTCTTCGAAAATTCCTTCAGATCTTTGGGCTGCTTCGAGGTTTTCCTGCATTTTATTCAATCGTTCCAAGTTGCCATATAGGTGCTGACTTAGCTCTGGGCGTTTAGTGACAATTTGGCCTATAAGTCCGTAGAGCATAAGCGTAGATGTGTTGCTTCTGTTTGTTACACGGGGTTCGGATCTATATTTCTCTTACCGGGTCCCACACTAAGGCCGGTGAGCTTTACGCTAGTGTTCCGTGAGGTAATCGTCTGGCGAGATAGTGGAGTGGGCGTGCTTATAAGATAGACAATAATAGGTTGACAAACCTAATCTATATTGCTATAGACTAATAGGTAATAATCTTGTTAAGTAAAGTAACTAGTAAGAAAGTATAATTTAAGTTAACCACAACGAGAGTAATAATGAAATCTATCTATCCTTATATCCTTATTGCTTCCAGTCCTGCCATCTCTTCATGCACTGCCATCTTAGATGGCTAGCCTTGGCGAGATGGCACATTACGTGACTTCGAGCCCCGCAATGATCCTTTACCTTTTGACGTGGACGTCCCTAGGCCCTCGGCCATCTCGTCATTTGTCAAGGAGAGAATCCTTCTTGTTACTTGTAACACTGTTGTAGAAGAAGAATACCAATTCTGCGTTTTCTGCTACCGCAGTGTGTTTCTCTAGCTCCTCTGTTAGAAAGACAGATAGCATTGTCGTGTCCGTGCCCAGAGTGCCTGAGATCCATAGCAGCTGTGAGCCTCTGTCCCTATCGCGTTTCTTACTACTATCCAGCCATTTACGGTAGCGATCGTCTTGTATTACCCATTCGAATGGGCTAGGCGATAGTCGAACTTTTGTAGCGATTATATCCCGACGGGTGATAAGGGGATCAGTGAGGATGAGTGCACGGCGACACCAAGTGACTGTTTGCTCTAATACATCTGTCGGGTGGTGATATTAGAAACATCTCATATTAGAAGAACCAGAGATACCTTTGGATAGTCTTTCCTGGTATTTTATGAGTCCGGTGCGAACAATCTCATCCATATGCCTGTCCGATTCTTCAAGAAGGTGGTCGGATTGGGACTGATTTTGAGCCATCGAACTTTCCCTGCGCGAGGCCTTCTAGAAAATACCAATAAACGATAAAAGACGCTTTAGGGTGTATGTACTTTGGTATAAGGGCGATGGTGTTTCTATGAGCAGGCTGAATTCGGTGGTTGAAGGGTGGTCTAGGCACCGACGTAGCACTGCCCCTGCCCAACATCTGCTATTCAATGAACATGATAATGTGATATTTATCATATCAGCGGTCAGTAGTGGTACAGAAGTGAAGGCAATTATTGATGTGGCATTGAGACTGGCCATAAACACAATTTATAGGCGCTGAGCGCGATATCGTCTTGCACAAGCTGCGCGGCGGTCCAGGGATCGTTCTCTAGTGAAATCTGTGGTAGGAGTCATTCCATCGACGCGAAGGGTTCGGATTGCAAGAGCAAAGTGAGAATATTCAACAGTTAGATTGTGTATAGAATATATGTATTATATGATCGAGAACAATCTGGAGATCCTTTGATATGGCACTGGTCAAAACCAGATGCACACAGTGGGCCCTTTCGACATGACACGTGATGTTACGTGGCTTTCACATAGACGTTTCTGCTGGAACCTTTAGATCTGGTCGTGTTTAATAGCTGAAATATAACTTTCCCACTATAAAATGCACGTCGGAGCCGCCCGTGACACATGACGTGATCAATGTCGCTATGCTACCTCAGCAGTGCGGGTATACATGCAACTATAGAAGTGGACAGTAACATAATCGAACTTCGGACTCTGCCTACAAATGTAGACCACAATGCATCATCATGATTATAACGAGAAGCCGCAAGTACCACCAACTTCTCCATTACAAAACCCATTCCAACTACCAGCATGTACAAAAATAATACCATTGAAACTCCCTACCCGCCCTAACCCCCCTCTTTTTATTTTCAAAACAATCTATACATACGCATGAAATATCGATACCACCCCCATCCATTCTATCCCCAATCCCCAAACAACAAAACCCAATACCGCATAAACTTCCATGCACACCTTACACAAGCCCAAACCCCTTCGAACTCCGAATAGCCAACAACATCTTCCCCTCCATAACCCCCCTATCCCTATACTCAGGCAAATACAACTTGCCAAAGCACGTCGAGCTACTGGGCAGCGCATGCGGCGCCCCGCCTATCCTTGCAATATGGAACGTAATACTCTCGTACCCAGTGACCGGCACACGGTCCGACGCAGTGACGAACTCGAGTAGGTGTCTACAATCCTCTTGGCTGTATTTCTCGACAATGTCCCAGAAAGTTTGGATGGTGGGGCTTGTAGCGCTGTATCCTTCTTCGTATTTTGCGCAGCTTTTGAGATCGGCGATGGAGATGTGCTGGGTTCCTTCGACGAGGGCGCGGAGGGTCGTGGGGGTGAAGAGGTGGAGGCTTTTGGGTTTGATGCAGGAGAGGAAGCCTTTGAGGAAGGAATGAAGTTGAGGGGCGACTGAATCGTGGGTTAGGGCGCGGATATAGTCGCAGACGTATTGGGTGCGGTTTTCATTGGTTACCATGTCCGGTGCTTCAGTGGGACTTGAGTTGTTGAATGGGTGATGAAGGTTGTGGTCGATGCGCTGGCCGTAGACTTCGTAGCTGAAGACGTATTCGCGCGTGAAGATGTCTTCGACATCGCCGTCGCTCCAAGATAGTAGTTCTTCGAAGCTGTCTGCTAAGCCTGGCCAGCCGTCTCTGATGTATTCCAAGGCGTCTTGCTCGACAGCATGGATATAAGGTGGACTGCCGTTAGTTTGGAGATATTCGTAAAAGGCCAACGGGAATGTAACTGGAAGCGTAATGCCGTTGTATACAGCAAGGCTAAACAAGATACCCAGCATCTCAAATTTCCACAGCGGTTCGAGACTCTTGGGCTGAAACCAGGTCATTCTCGTTTGCGGGTCGATTGTGAACATGCCTTGTAAAGTTAGGTTATGCCTCAATGCACAAAGGCCCGCAGCTACTTACCATGCTGAGGCTTAAATGCCTCACTCAGGATTACGCGGAAGAACTCATATGTTACTCCGCCATGATCGACACCAATCTCTCCTTCACCGTGGCCCATCTTTACTTTGAGCGGCTTGAGAAGCATTCTTTTGTCCTGGCCCCACAATTGATCAAGCGTGTCTTTTAGTGGATCTTCTCGACTGACATCCAAGACGAGGTATTCACTAAGGGTAACTTTCAGGCGACTCTTAATGACCCACCAATAAGGTTCTCGAAGAAACATCTTGAGTGATGCTTGCATCTGTTGAGTGCGCATGGTGTGGTCATAGTGCTTCATCATCTCTGAGAAGTTGATTGTGCGAAAGTATGCGACCAGATGTTGAGCGGAGAATAGACAAGTATACTGTAAAACGTGAAGGGTGTTTGGCTTTTCCTTCCATGCCACGAATGCAGCAGGCTCACTCACCGTATTAAGGCGCTCGTTCAGGATAGGCATTTCGAACATTTTGGGGCGCAAGTTAAGAGACTGGTGTTTCGAATCTGGGAATGTTAGCTTGTCCTATGGACTGGATATCGGTGGCTTACGAAGTTTATCCAGCATGATCACGGCAGTACCAACACTGGTCCATTTGTTGATCTCAGCCTTGCTATCCCATTCTTTGATTAAGACGGTTCGCAGCCACTCTACAAATGTGGCTGTCACAGTCCAACCCGGGTCACTCTCACTGTCCTGATCACGATTGAGTCTGCGCTTGTTTACCAATGCAACACGCTCGACTATTTCCAGATGATCTATGACAACATCCAGAAGTGACTGATCAGTAGTTTGAGATTCTCCATCGTCATCGCTCAGACTATGGAGAATGTGTTCAAAGCAACACCGCGTTCCAATTGCGCGACACAAGCGATTTGCAAGGCGTAATGCGGGCTCATATTCGAGCTCATCAATAATGTCCATGTGCGGGTCTGTGAAAGTATCGGTATCAGGGAACGCATGGGGTACAATGATACCCCATGATCGCAACTTTCGGATTTGTGCCCACGTCTGCGGCCGACCTCTCCGCACCGATGAGGTCAAAGCATGTATGCATATCATGACAACATGAGCAGCTTCTTCAGTACTGAGGTAGCGTGGCGGAGTGTCTGATTTACCGTTGCCTTTTGCTTGCCCCGACAGACTGTTCGCAGGGGCACTCTTGATTGATGGTCTCAGACGAGGGCTTTTGTGAAGGGTGAGTTCGGGAGGCGGCGCAAACAGGGCTTCTAGTGACAAGTACAAGCTATCGAAAATGAGGGCACCATTCCGGCGGCTCCAGTCTCGGAAAGAGATGACCAATCGATGCGAGTCAAGATGTGGAAGCGGCGAGTCCTTGAAGGCTGCGCTGCTCTCACGGAAAGATGAGAGCAACGTTTCAGGGTCGCTTAGTGTGTAAAATAATGATCGATTAATAATGGGCTTTGTTCGTCGGTTCGGACGATGGCCATCGAAGTCTACGAGATGATTGAAGTCCGCAGATCTTTTGTCTCCACGAGGGCGTATGTCTTCTTTGAGTTCATCTAGAATGCTGCAGCTCAGGCTAGACAAGACAGGTATACTGTTATCCGTTCGGTCCGAGCTTGCAGAATCTCCTTTAGGATTCTCTAGTGCCTTTGGAGTTTTTCTTATATCATTCGTAATGAATGGGTTCGCTCCTCCAATCGTGAAACTTTTTCTACCGGACTTTGAGATGGATAGCATGGTTGCAGTTGTCGCTGCGTCGGATGGAGTGCTTTCTGTATCTGTGTGGGATTGGCTTCGTGCTTTGTTATTAAGAGGGTGGTAAGGTATCCTGTGAATATGTCGGCCATTTTGAACAACTTGAGCAGCTGGCGCGCCCGTTCCTGCCTTGTCAGAAGCCATTTGTGAATGTTCACATTGCGTGTGGGGCTTGGCATTCACATGTGCTAAACTGATATGTTCGATGGAAGGCGTCAACTCCAGACTGGTGTTCCTATCATGCCCGTTTGTCCTGGAGCTGTGTTCATTTTGGGGAGAGGCGTCATGGGAGGGATATAGAGAAGCAAGTATGGAGGCGGAAGTGGGTATTTGTTTGGTATAGGAATATATCATGGCGAGACTGTCGTACAAATTCTGACCAAGCGCCTTTGGGTCCTTCCTAACCTGTTGCCTGCGCATGAGCTCGCTCACAGTGCTAACCTGCTCTTGTTGAGGTTGGTGACGGACATGCGTGTCCCCTTGGCCAGTCCCAATACGTTTATCTCCATGCTGACGTACTTGCTGCTCTGATGAAGCATGCGCGATAGATTCCTTGTCCAAACCATGTGTCAACTGTACTGAGCTATCGCCCAGTTCAAATGAAGACGGCGCTATGTTGAGGTCATGAGGACACAGCCCTCTCTGGGGGTCGTCTTGACTGGCAAGATAGTGGGCAAGGGCGGTGGCAGTAAGGTGTGTAGGAGGACGGTGGGGCTTGGAGGCATTGCGCTTGTGGGACGAGAGGCAAGTGGGGGTAGTGCAGTAGGGGCTCTTACAGCCGTAGAGGATCTGGGATAGGTAGCTGTCGTGGTCAGCGCATTGTCCCAAGGTGCACGAGCCGAGGGGGACTTACTGCCGCACAAGGTGCTGGAACTGGCGCTGGCGCTCCGTCTGGGAGCATTCCAACACCCGACGAGGGTCTTGCACCTCTACAACATTGATCAATCGGGTGCTGTCTAGGACACGTGACGGACGCCTTGGCGGTTCTCCCAGCATCGCCGTGGAGGATAAGGTTGGAGGGGAGTGGGTGCGCGGAGGGACGCGTGGGTGCTCGGTTGCTTGTGACATGGCCATGTCATCGGCAGCTACAACCATCTAAGCGCGAAAGGGGAGTGAAGACGGTGGCCAGCAGTGCTTTGGTGAATGTCATGGCGCGCTGGAGCGGTCACGTACTGAGCGTCTCATCTCAGACGAGCAGTTCTCGACAGGCCATAGGGCTGAGTAGCGGCCAGTGGGTTGGTCGCTCTTGCCATGCGGCTCTCACCCGCTGCAGGGATGCCATGTGCCCGCGGCTTGGCGCCACAGCTGATGTCATGGCCGTCCACTTCAATATTCGCCGCATCCCCCGTCGCTGCGCCCTTTCCACCAGCTCCGCCGTGACCAGCATTGCCCGCAGTGTCTGCATCTCAAACACTGCCTCTGGTACCCATTAATCAGCGCCGTATCATCCGGTTAGAGAATTTTGCCCCCCGGCCAGTCATAAAGGCCTGACCCAACCGCGCTACCGTTTCCCACACTTACCCCCACCTATTAATCGCCTTTTATTTCTCCCCTCTCATCTCGCCTCCCTCCACCCCTCTGACTGCAACCACACCCAAATCCTCGAAAACAGCAGCAGATATGGCGTCGCAAGTGCCTACCCAGGCGAACATCCAGTCAACGCACCCTTTTACCTGCAACACATGTCAGGTCGCCTTCCGGTCCAGCGAGTTGCAGCGGGCGCATATGCAAACCGACTGGCATCGCTACAACCTCAAGCGCCGCGTTGCCTCCCTCCCGCCTCTGTCCTCCGAAATCTTCACCGAGAAGGTCCTCGCCAACAAAGCCAGCGCTGCCGCCACTGCCGCCAAGGCTTCATTTGAAAAGTCGTGCTCCGCATGCCAGAAAACATACTTTAGCGAGAATGCCTATAACAATCATCTCAACAGCCAAAAGCACCGTATGAATGTGGCAAAATCGGCAAAGGGTGCGCACTTGGATGATGCCGCCTCCGTGACCGGTTCCATGGTTAGCTCTGCCTTTTCTCTCGGAGAGTCCATGGCCGAGTCCGAGGCTACTATCAATGGCGATGCGGATACTGAAATATCTGATCTCGCTCATGTTGTAAAGAAGACTACTCTCAACGGTGAAGCTCCCGCGTCAGAAGAGTCCGCTGGAGCCCAAGACGACAAGAGCTCAGTCGCCGCCTCTACCAAGCCTGCTGCTGATCCCCTACTCGACTGCCTGTTCTGCAACTACAAGTCTCCCAGTTTTCAACTTAACGTCACGCACATGAGTCGATTCCACGGCATGTTCATACCTGAGAAGGAATTCCTTGTCCAACCGGAAGAGCTGATTAAGTACCTGCATGAGAAGGTGCATGTCTACCACGAATGCTTGAAGTGCCACAAGGTCCTCCACACTGCCTCTGGCATCCAAACACACATGCGCGACCGCGGTCACTGCATGATTGCCTTCGAAACTGAGCTAGAGCTTGTTGAGATCGGCGAGTTCTACGACTTCCGAAGTTCGTACCCAGACGCCGCCGACTTCAACGAGAGGGAACAGGAGGCCGAGGATTCAGACGATTCTTCGTCAACCACAGGAGGTGGAATCAAGCTTGGAGCGAGACGCGAGACCAAGACGACCACCGAAGACGATGCCGCCATGTCTAGCAATGCTGAAGAAGACGAGGGCTGGGAAACCGACAGCACCGTTTCGAGCGTGCCCACCGATGAAATCACAGCTGTCCCCATCGACCGCAGCCACCGCCACAAGTCCCTCAGCAAGTCCAAGCACCATAGCCATACCGACCCGCGTCCGCATCGCGCAGCAGATGGCTTCCATTCGCATGCTCACCACACACCCCAGGCCGTCTACTACGACGACTACGAGCTGCATCTGCCTTCCGGCCGCACCGCCGGCCACCGATCTCTCAACAAGTACTACCGCCAGAATCTCCGCAACTACCCTGGCGTAGCCGAGCGTATGGAGGAAGCCCAGCGCCGCGCTATTCCCGGCGCCCTCCCCGCACCCGAAGACCAAGACGGCGACACCAACATGGACGGTGCCGACCAGCAAGTCCAACTCCGCGGTCGTGGCCATGACGTCAAGCGTCAACTTATCTCATCCCGCAACAACGGGCTGCACGGCATGACGGGCGTGACGGACGCGAAGAAGAAGGAAGTCGAATCTGTAGAGAAGCGAGACCGCCAGAAGGAGCAGCGTGCGAGGAACAGATATCAAGCTGGCAACGAGCGGAGGAATAACCACCAGAAGCATTTCCGCGATCCGCTGCTGCAGTAGTTTGCGTTGGTTTCCTTTGTGGGGTCTGCGTTCTTTTCTTATGCGATTTGGTCACGAGTTATGAGCATGATTGGCGTTTGTGACGGTTTCTTGTTTTATGTTTTCCAGTGTAAAAGTGGGGGCAGAGAGGTGAGAGAGGTGATGGGGAAGTACGGACTAGCTAGCTGGCCGGTTGGGCAGAAGGAACTGGGTGGGGTATGTTAGCTTCTATTGCTAGTGCTATCAAAGCATTTTTGCTCCCCCATTTATGAGGTTCCGGCATTAGAATCGTGAGAATTATTTTCTTTTGGGAACTTCATTATCTTCTATATATGCATGTGACATTGGATGCTGCTATCTTACTGTCATCTGCGCCAACAGTGACTATCTTGCAATAGAAGACGAAGAGGAATAAGGAAACTGAACTGTGGTTCACATATCTTTTGACAATTAAACCGGTTTAGCTTGTATCGAGCAATGAGTTTCACTATGGAGAATACGGGCAACCTCCACCTTTGTCTGCACTCTCCTTACTCTGCGCGAAATATTTGTTTGAGTAGCAAGCAGTTAATCATTCATTACTGTACACCCATTTGATGGTAAGGGATTCGTTCCCAGATTGGGCGCTGTATCAAAGCTGTCTAAATTTGAGATTGTATTAGCAGTTAGAAAGATGGTTCTGGCTTCTGTCTTGCAATCTTGTGATGAGTTCGATGTGAGATCGAGTCAGAATTTAATTATGCTGGGTAAGACATCTTCGTTGTGTGCATGTACATCTCATACTATATCCAGTTTAAGGGAAGACTATTGGTCTCGAGGGTGAAACTAGTCACGATACCAAAGTTGTTGCTGTAGCCGCTGCGTAGTGGCCAATGTGAATCTAGGGGTTGTATGGGGCTTGCTGTGACGCTGGTACCGCTTGTTATAACGACCTGCGAAGAGGTCAGCTTACTGCGTAGAATCCTCTTTGCGGACAAACTAGATGCCCCACTTCGAAAGTAGCAACATTGAATTGGTCTAGTCGTCATAATTTCTACAGTTCTAGATCACGCTATAAGACCGCTGCCCGGTTGTCGTCCGGCTATACAGTGATCGTATTCTTTTCATCCACCCCCTTGATACCCTTCCGATTCTCGAATGACATAGTGATGCCCCTTGATCTTGGCGGCGCCTAATAGAGCACCGTGTCTACCACGCTTGATAATAAATGGATAATGCGAGAGTCATGATCAAGGCACCAGTACTAGAACTGCAGAAGAACCGAAAGGCTTGTATCGGTAGATGCGATACGGCATCGCTTCGGCAGAAATCCGGGATCAGAACCGAGACGCGAACGCAAGGTAACCTGCCTTATATGGAAATCCAGTGGTTTGATCCTCGTGCATGCGTTCGAGCGGGTCGAGCGGGTGGAACTGATGTCTGCGATGCCACAAGAGATGTGAAGACTGCCAAGACGAAAGACCGCGCGGCCGACTGGAGATAAGCAGGTGATGCCGAGGTATCCTACTGCGTCGGCTAGGAACGCCGAAGATTGATGGAGTATGAAGACTCAAAGATCTTGCTCGCTTCGAGTCGGGTGCTTATGTAGAGCCGATTAGGTTCGGAAGCTTAATGGAGTAACGCGATGACCATGAACGCGGCACGGTACGGCTAGATCGTGGTCTGCTATCCGTTTTAACATTGCGTGATCGTACCTTTGTTAGTAGAAAGAAAGTCTGCCTTAACTGTGGGGTAAGCATCCTCAACGAAGCGTTCTCGTTGCGAGTGGAACTTGTAAGTAGTCCGTTTGACGATAGAAAATCGAGCAAGCAGTGCCATGCACACTCGCATATATTAGGGGGGCATATCAGAAAGTCCACTTGCCTCCCCCCCACAATGGGACGAGAGAAGAATCCTTTCTTGCATACGCACAAAATTTGTAGGTGCTTTCGATACGAAGGTGATACGCGGCGCTGTGGTTCAAAGGACTCTGTTCTAGGTTGATGATGAGACAGGCACAAGGGGCTACTAGCCGCATGTGGGGGTTTCTCGCCCCGCCATTGGCCCGCATCCGCTAGTGCGATAACTATATTTGTATTACAAACTCTCTAGCATGAAGGAGTGGAGAATGGGGCCCAGACTGCTACACACTTACTTACTGACAAAGGTGCATCGACTCATGGCTGTGCAGCAAGAAGGATTCAGCTCGGGGGAAATGGGATATCTTGGCTAGGATATTAGACCGTGTCGGATATATACAGGTATCTAACTCCATGCTTCGGGGCTGTATCGCCTATCATGATCCTTGGACCATGAAAAAGGCCTCCCTCGAGAGTGCCCAGTCTCCCAGTTCTGTGTTCAACGGTCGCGCGACAATGTTCCCTCGTGAGATCCGTGTCTTATATACGTCTTCGTATCTTCCCGGACTAATCCGCCACTTAATCTCGCTACATGTAAAATATGTAAGATCTTGGGCTTGTTTAGTACTTGGTAACTGGGATACCGCGATAGAATGGCGTTACATTATCTGATTTCTTGGCATGTAACCTGGGCATTCGGACTAGTTGTCTTCCGCACAAATAGTGGTCGCGCACCTTGCCTTATGAGCAACGCTTGTATCGCCTATTCCAATGACAATAGTGCTTGGCCATATACGTGCGGGGGATAACGCAATGCCCCCCAGCAAGAGGCTGAAAAGCTTGGATTCCAGCGGCTTTTACTTACATGCCCCTGGAAGTTCCCAAGGTCTAAACCAGGTGCTACATGGTGGTGCTCCCCCTCTTGATCGCGCCTCGTGTGCAAGCTTTTCAGCCTCTTTCTCATCAGCGGGTTTCTCGTTGATTTGTTTTTTCTGTTCCATGGTACATGAAAAGTCTCGATAATGCCTGGATCTGGATGCACAGAAGATACCCTTCGAGGCGCCGCCATTGGCCTCATGGTCGTAACGACCATTACGATCTGCTCACGAGTTGTGCTGCGCGTCGACAGGAATACCATCGTGCAGTGGGACGAAGTATGGTTATTCTTCGGCTACCTATTGTTCATGACAGTAACGTCCGTATACATCAGCAAAGTGGGCGTTCTGTTTAGGATCCTGGACGTGCAAGAAGGAAGACTTGCCCCTTATCCCAGCCTCGCCGAAGACGAGCTCCACGCGCAAAAGACATTCTTCTTCACCAACCCCGGACTATGGTTCACGCTATGGAGCATCAAATTCTCTCTATTGGCCTTCTACAAGAGAATCATGGCTGGCATCAAGTCGTATGAAAACTGTTGGTGGGCAGTCCTAAGTTACTGTATGATTGTAAGTTTCAATCCTCCTTGATGTGCACCTTGTCGGTCATAAATTGACACGGGAAACTAGTCTCTGATTGTAGTGATTGTCTTGCATATCACAGCTTGCGGACCAAGCCCTTCATCCTGGTTTGATCAAGATGGGTGTGGCGCTGATGATGCTCGCCGGCCCTTGATCAGTTTTTGGGCAGGCTTCACAGCCGACCTCACAACAGATCTCATGAGTAAGCTCACTCTGCTCTCAATACTCTTAGGTAGTGCTAATCCTCTTTTTTAGTCATGATCCTTCCAATTGGTGTTATAAGAAATCTCAGTATACCCATAATGCGCAAGTTGCAAATATGCATGCTGTTTGGGCTGGGTCTCCTAGTCGTCATTGCCAGTATCGTGCGTGTGATTCAGGTCGGCACAACTATCGGCCCAAAAAGAACAACGCCGGTCGGGACATGGCTTGCGTTGTGGAGCATAGTCGAATCGTCTGTTGCTATTATCGTCGGCTGTGGTCCAGGGCTATATCGAAAAGCGAAGTCCGTCTCCAGCAACACTCCATCATACGCATACAACAGTCGCGGTTATATCAAAACATCGGACAGCAGAAGGGCAAACGCTGAGAAACACTCAGAGGAGCTGTACGGATTGCCAACAAAGACGGAAATCTCTGGCCGTTCTAGTGAAGGAAGTAAGGAGGATCTGATAGAGAATGATGTGGCCCGCAAGATCACGGTAAGAAAATCGGTAACAGTTGATTGAATGAAAGCAATAAGCGCGTGCATCTCCACAACTGATAGGACTTGTAACCCCAGAGCAACTAGCTATAGTCATTCAGAATTCGGGTATGACACAACGAGTTATTCTTGATGACCAGAAATACTGGTAAACATACCAATTTCGAAGCTGGATATACCGGATTGGTTCAGAACTTTTAGCTATCCTCGCGGGTGGTGACCCTGCTGTCCTTGAAGAGTATTGTCCATCACGATGATGGGCAACCACTGTACAATTCTGCCAGTTGTGAAAGAGACGGATACTCACAAAATAAGTCGCCAAAGTTACTGTTGGCGAACACCAACCCAGTGCTCGTGTCTCCTTATTGATCAGGCATTCCACACCATCCCCTGGTCCACCAATCCCACAATAGCTGAAACAAATCGATCTCGTGAACTTCGGCCGAAAGATGGTTGTTCATTCTCGGAGATTACCCTCGACACGACTGGAGTGACATGAATCGCATTTAGCTTCAGGAATGATCCTTCAATCTGTGATATTAACTCTTTGTATGTTTACCTCAACGTCAAGATGAATAGCGTGTTAGCAATGCTTCTGGATTTCTTGGTATCACCTGAACTTGATCTTGAGGCCATACAACGAAATTTCTGGATCGTCCCAGGTTGCCTCGCCCAAAGCAGGTGATAGCAGAGCCCATGACAAAAAATGGCTAGAAGATTTGGCGAAGTCGATTCGCGATTGGCGAAGAGGTTGCGTGTATTCTCCCACATATTGTATAAGCAGCGGCGAGGCTCCATTAGTGCCGGACGGCCATAATTCAGTGCAGCCACAGTACATATAATATACATATACAGTCGAAGGTCCCACTTATTTGCCTCCAACTCTTTTGTTCTTAAGCTTAATCGTCTCTCCGTTGACAAAGATGCCCTTGCCCTTGTAAGGTTCAGGTTTTCTCCAATTCCTGATCTCTGCTGCAAACTGCATAACCACCTCTTTCTCAGGACCCTCTAGTAGTAAGCGAGTCGGCTGCGGTGTGCTTGCGGTAACGCCCTTGGGTATGCCCAGCTCGACTGGGTGAGAGTATCCGACCTTCAGATTGATAAACTTTTGACCGGGGTATTCTGAATTGACAGTTGTTGCGCTATCTTCGACCGAGGCACGGAATCCAACACCGACGAAGCGGAGAATAGCGCTATGGCCTTCACTCACACCAAGAATGTGATTTTGGAGGTATGCGCGAGTGGTACCTGTTCACACATTAGCAATTGAGGGAGTTTGGAAACATTCCAGCACTCGTACCCCACATGGCTCTTTGTTTCGCATCTGTCGCATCCTCAATGGAGAGTGTAGGGCCATTCGGGCTCGCATCCTGGTTGATATTGATGTATGGAGGGATGTCCATAGAAAGTTCACCAAGCGGTCCTTTGATATGTACTGTAGACATAGCCTGTATACGTGATCCCTTATCTTTTGCTGAAGGTGCGTTCACCTTGAAGGTGACGCCCTGGGGTATCGAGAGCGGCGCAGAGCCGATCTTGGACTGACATGGTGCGGTGCTGGTAAAGGTCCTTTGCCGTGATGGTCTCGAGAATGTGGGTAATAGAAAAGTCGGGATCGCGTCGGCGGGTTGAATTGGTGCCTTTGCAAGGCTTCGGGCACACCGTTGTCGGACTGGGGCGAACATCTTGTATTACTGCTGGTAATAACTCCCGCGAGAATTTCGGGAAACCGCAACTTATTGCTGACTCATCTAATCCTCATGTCTCGTGATAGCGCGTCATCGGCGGGTCTGATTGGCCCGCTCGCCAGCACCTTCCTCTTCTCATCCCATCTGGGAACATCAGAAAACTCGCATTTGTCTTCTGCAAAAAATGCTGCGCATTACAACAGTCGATGCTGACGGTTGTTTGAACCACGTGGTTCCATATACTGACCAAAGCTGCTCGCTCTCTCACTGACCAAAGGCTTCCCGCTACAGATTTGCTCTCACCCAGATATCACAGAAAATCTCGATACTTTGGTACACCGACCGCTGATCTTCTATCACTATATAGAGGGCAACTGAGTACGCCACTAGAGTCGTTCGTGGTATAATCTGTGCTTCGCCCTCTTCCTTTCACCCGTTCCTTCTACTTCGGTCGTGCATCGTTTCGCTCACGGTTTTGCCATCATTTTCACTACTATGACTACCCGACAACAAAAGCAGTTTCTTAATCTTTGGATCAGGGTCACTATCGCAAAGTTGTTGATCTTGGGCATCTTCTTCCTTCCATGGTCACTTGCCCACTATCACTCTCCGCTAGCAGACGCAGTACCTACTATCGATGTCGATTCACTGTTCCGACACACAACATCCAGGAACCAAAAGGTGATCACGCAAGCTCTTGGAATCGTATCGTCCATGCAGAATGCACCCACATGCACCCAGATGGCCGCTTCGCACCTGATGAACGAATGCAAACTACTGGAGCATGCGCCAGAGTTTACGAAAAGTCGACCGGAGGCATATCTTGATAAAGTCAAAATAGAATACGCAGCCAAGCTAGCTGTTTGCGAACTACAAAGTGCTCAACCCATCAATCCAGTTGCGCCGCCACATTGCGACATACTTGTTCCAGCTGCTAAGTATTGTGATAAAGGCGGCAGCTGGTGGCATGCTCAACCAGCAGTGGTATCTGAAGACAAACTGTGCTACCCTGATTTCAAGGAATACCAGTATATGCAATGCCTCAAGAGCCTTCAATCGATGCCTCAGTACTGGACATCTTTTAGCAATGCCCGTCAGAATGCAATTGTCATGTGTCAGGCAAGCAGAGACGCCATTGAGCGAGAAAACCACTTGGAAGTTTTCAAAAACCTGACCAAGGTTGTCGGTGGTGTGACTGAACATATGCACAAAACAACAGCAAAATACGAGTCTCTGATCCGCGAACAGACACAGTACGCCGAGGAAGCACGAAACTCGCATCAAGAGCTCAGAGAAGACATCCAAGCGGTTCGGACGACAGCAGTTGCAACAGTAGAGGCGATAGACGAGAAATTCAATGCCTTCATGGAGTCTTCGATCTCAACCCTCATAACAGCGCTGGCCACCAGTCAGAGCAAAGAGATTGATCAGATACATGAGAGAATGCAAGAGTTTTCGCAAAACTTGATATTGGAGAGCTCACAGCTTGCTAAGCATTTCACCGATCAACTGCAGCAATACCACGAAGGTGCTCTGTCTAGTCTACAATCTAATCATGAGGCACAGGTGCGCAGCTACGAGGTCCTATCAAACCACATGGGTGTCACCCAAGACACCATCAACAAAACAAATCAAGCCGCCGACCGCTCTCTCTCCAAAGTCGACAACATTGGCCAGCGACTTGATATCTTTGAGTCGCAAACTAAACACATTGCTGAGGGCTTTGCATTCCTCAGCGCCATGCCAACGCTTGTCAAATCGCTTATACACAGATTAGTAGCTACAACTGGCATCATCTTCACTTTCTTTGTCCTCTTCAAGCTTAATGTAAGACTCGCTATATACACTGTCGGCGCATGCAGTTGGGCTTTCCTCTTCTACACAAGCGGCACCTTGCATTGGCTTGCATCACCATCGTCACACACGCACGATACCGAAGCCTTCAATCTGCTCGCTATCCTCAACAACATGTCACCGTGGCAAAAGGTTACGGGTATGCTACTTCTATTGTGGCTCAGCGCATATCCCATTTGCCGGCTCAATATTTACCTTGGCGGCTTTGTTATCATGGCGCTCCGACGGCTTGCAGGACTAATCTGGTTGGACGAGTATAGCAATGATGGCGGAACTGGGTATCTGCCCAGTATCGAGATCCCTGCGCCAGTAGCAGATGTTCGGCGCAAGGACGACTTTCCAGGCATACGGCAGCTGAACTGGCAGGATTAGAATTGCAAGGGGTTCGATTGAATTATTTTTGCTGTTCAGAATTTATACGAGGGACATAGCACATCAGCAGCTTTCTGTCATTTTGACGGACATATCTAGGGCAATCAAAGACGAAGGGAGGACACATATTCACTACCAATTTATGACGGGGAACAAAAAGCCTAGGTTAGGCAGGAGGCATCTTTTCTTTTCCAAAAAGTATTTTCAAAGACTACATCGTTATGCGGAAACCGTCACATTCTCATTCTCAGTGTAGCCTCTCATGAGCAGGAAGCACAGGCCAAATAGGGATGTATCGTCTCATGGTAATCATAATATATTTCTTCACACCCTCAATTCACGAGTGCATGGTTGACTTAATCCTCATCATCGGGTAACTCCTCTATACGCCCTGAGCGATACGCCTCCTCAACTGGATTCTGTACATTCATAACGCCCGTAGCCTTGAGTCTGTAACTCATCATTAGCAAATGTTCTATACAAGCAAGAACAAGAGAAAATATCAACATACCTTTCAAACAGCACAAACAGCCGCTCTGCCTCTCTCTCCTTCTCCTCTTGCGTCATCGGCTCCTGCGGCACCTGCTCTTCCTTGTCCAATCTCTGACCCGTAATAGGATTGATCGGGATCGCGTTCGCAATATCCTGGGGTGCATTGGATTTGATGACTTCCTCGGGCATCTGGATGTTGTTTGACATGAGGTATCCGGATGCGAAGCCGTATCCGACGTTGTGAACGAAAGTAGCGGGGTCCTTGTGCGAAAGTTCGAAGAGCATGGAGGAGATGGAGCCGCGAAGGGTAGAGGTGTGGGCCGAAGTAGAGAGATTGAGGAGGCGCGAGGGGAGAGTGTCTGATTTTCCGAGGGGGCGGTCGCGTTCTTCGGTTGTAGGTAGGATCAATTTTTCCATTGTCTTCTCAACTTCTTCTGGGGCGAGTTCGTAGACGCGGCGGATGAGGGTCAGAAGAGGGGTTATGGTGTCGTCTAGGTCTTTGGGCGGGTAGGCGATGATGGCCTTGTCAAGGGTTTTGATTAGGTGCTCGGCATTGCGTTTGGGGTCGTCTGCTGGAAAGACTGCTTTTTTACCCCCTTCGTCTTCCAAGTCCAAGTGTAAGAGCGCATTGACGAGTTCTCTTGCAGGAGCTGCGAGGGGTGGCTGGACGGTGCCACTCAAGACGAGGATTTTAAAAACATTGGGTATCGACTTCGAGAACTCGGGGCTCAGGTCTTTGTGGAAGTGGATGATGTTGAAGACGAGTTTGAGTGTCTCGGATAGTGCCATGAGCTCCATGGGCTGGCGTGATGTAGCCGAGTATCGTTTTGCGTGCCGTTCTATGGCGGCATTGATACTCTCTGCAAGTTGGTTCTCGCGCACAAGCTGTGTGTAGTCGAGTTGCGCATCGTAGGTCATGAGGAAAAGCACGCGCGCGGCAAGGAATTCATCGTCAACACTGTCGCTCTTCACGGGAGTCAGTAAGGTGTTGTACAGTGAATACGCGGCCTATATCTTGCCTTTAGCTTTTCTGCTGCGTGCGGGCCATGGCCCAGGTCGACTAGGACCTGGCGTGTTTTGGGCTGAAGTAGCAATGCGTTGGCTATGCATCGAAGGGCCTCTTGCGATGCCGGAGTAGTGCTTCCTTGGAATGCATATTGTCCTAATGTTCGGAGGCCCTGTCGCGGTCATTATACTGTTGATAACGGACGGGGTTGGACAGTGTACATCTTGGGTAAATATGGGGTCAGAATTGTCGACTGAGCGTCCATGCACCTTGAGCTGCTCGAGCAGATTTCTTCTTTCTGTCTACTCGGTAAGTGGTGTTGTTTCCCATTCGCTGTGGAGAATCGTACGCTCGATGGAGAGTTTGTTTGCATCGAGGTCGGTCTTGAGCTCGGCGAGAATGCGAGTGACGTCGTCAAGTTTCGCTAGCAAAACAATTGATTAGCAAGGGCCAGGCGCAACAGCACTCGGCTTCCTGTTGGAGCGCTACACACCCTTTCCTGTCCTTTGCGACAACATGGCGATTGAGGCGCGGGGTGAATGCTCGAAGATGAACCGGCGGGTAGCATAAAAGGTCCAGGGCGGGAAGCCCCGCCAGGGACATCAATGCGACCGACTAATAATCATGGCTACTGAGGGACCGTAACCAACTAACTAAGAATAACTAATTAGACGATCCAAACCAGGGACAGACAAGTGCACGCGAGGCACAACCAGCGTCCTCACGTGCGTCTGGTGTTTAGCAGGGGGCGGTCGTTGGCTCGAGGGTCCGTCTCCCGGTGAATGGGGCACTTCTGCCACTTTACGCGGGCGCGTCCCGCCTAGACGCGTCGCCAACACCAGCCTTTGCATCTCGAACCGGGGCCAGTCGATCCCTCCCGACACGACCACTTGCTCTATACTTTTCATCGCGCGCACGGGGACGGCCATGTGAATGCGGTCTCGGTTTCTTTTTTGCTTTCTCTCTCTCTGTCTCTCTCGTTGCCAGTTGTTTCCAGCATAGCCATGGTCTTGTCCAAATTCGATGCCCTTTCTGTTCGCCCGCCAACACCACCCAAAGACCAGGAAGACACTGGCGTCGACGAGACGCTGCAGTTTCTCGAGGATCCCTTTGGAGAGCAGCCTGTCGCGCCCAGGGTCAAAGTCGTAAAGGCGCCAAACACGCCAGAAAAGTCGCCTTCATCCGACATCGACGTCCCCTCGAGCGCGGCCAGCGCGAAGAAGAGAGTCAACTTTGAATTGCAGACATGCGGCAACATCACCAACAAAGCCCTCGCACACTCCTGGACCCCCACACGTAGCTCGCCGCTCCGCCCACTGCCCCAAACCCGCCTCACCAAGCCGCTCAAGTCAATCCTCAAGCCCTCCGACGGCACCCCTACGCCTCCACCCGCAGACGACGCGGTTGCCGCACACAAGTTCAAGTCCTTCGCCGAGATGCTCGAGTCTATTGTGAAGCTGCTTGCTTCATCAGAGCGGTCGTCGCGCCTGGATGCATACAAGTCGCTGGAGAGGACTATGCAGGCTTACGACAAGATTCCAGATGAACAGGCTCTCAAGCAAAAGATGTCCCTGCTGACCCAATTCATTCGCCGCGACTCTCAGGCTCCTAGTATGACTGGCACAGGACTGGACTCGCAACTAGTTGGACAAGCAATGAAGCTGCTCATGGCTCTGTTCCGCATCCCGGACCTCCTATCCACCATGGACGACGACTTTTGCACCTTTATCATTGAGCGCATCATTCGCATGGCTAGTGATAACAGTATACCCAAGACTGTCGTCAACGTCCACCTTGCTGTTCTCATGCAGCAAAACTTCCGGCCCAAGATTGTGACTGTAACCCGTGTTGAGAAAGCTTTGGACGCGCTCGACACCATCCATGAACGTGTTTCCGGAAATGCTGTACAAGCCTACAGAATACGCATATATCGAAAGTTTATCCAGCAACGACCAGATGTTATGATCAAATATACTGAGAGATGGTTTACATTCACACTCAAAGCTCTGGTGTCAACTTCAAAAGATATCAGCCAGAGTGCTCTCGATACTACTGTGACGGCCGCAAAATCCATTGGCCACGACCGGAACGTCGCCAGATCCGTACTGGCTGTGCTTAACCGTACCAAAATCGATGGCGGGACTATCGCGGGCGTCTTTACAAAAGAGTTGGGTCGGATGCTGGATGGAGATCACGCTGTATCGGTGCCTCAAATCTGGGCTGCAGTCACAGGTCTACTGAAGGACTCATTGAACGGCGACATGTTTACCGCAATGAAGGAATGGCTCGAAGTTTTTCAATCTTGCGTCTCTTCTGAAAAGGAACAGGTCAGGGTTCACTCAAACGTGGCTTTCTGCTTTCTCCTCTATTCTGTCAATCTAGGACCAAATACAACCGAGGCGTGGTCAAAGATGTTCCTGAGCATTGCACTACATGCGCTGCAACGGAGCACATCCGCCAAGAAGCCTGAACGAGCTCCAATCTCGTCTGGCTACTTCACACTGTTATACTACGGGCTTCGCCCCACAGCTTCTTTTTCACAGCTTGACCGATATTGGAATGAATTCGTGGCTTCTGTGTGGAATCCATTGATTCATTCAGCCCCAGGCCAACATGCCCTCCCTGCATGTCGGTTAGTGTCTGCTCTGTTAGGTGGCTCCCGGAAACCATGGAATGAATGTCGAGCACTGGATCTCAGGCCACAGTATATGATCCAACGTGGTGAGCTGCCTCTAGTTGATCCAAGATGGGTTCGGAAGTCAATCGCCCGGGTACTTCGATTTGTTGAAACTTTGTTGGATGCCACTCTCTTGACCGAAACCAAAGACCCCGAGGACGAGCCCGTCAAGGCAATGTGGCTCTCACTCATCAGCTCACTGGTCGAAGCAAGTAGCAAGGAGATTATGGCTTCTACGGAGACGAAAGATGCTATGGCGCAGATTATCAATTTGTTGCGCCGAATCTGGGATCGACACACTGCAAAGTTGGCGGTACCGCAGAAAAAGGAGGATATATGGGCAGATAAGTTCTGCTTCCTGATAGAGACTGTTATCCAGAAGATGGGGCCTTTTCAGTTTGCGGACAAGAGCCTTAGTCGCAACGACAAGAACGAATTCGAGGTCGCATCAACACCATCCCACAGGTCACGAAGTCACAGTACGCGTACATCGCCACTTCTCTATCTGATTGACCTGTTGGTTACTCAATCAGAAGGCAAACTTGCTGATCCTGTTCGACTCCGTGTCATGGAAGTCATCATTAAGCCTTGTTTTGCAGCTCAGAATACTCGACTAGGGAAGTTGGAGCTTTTGCGGGACTGCGCTGCAACTGTTGGTGGTTCACTCAAGGGTGCCGTGTCGTCAAGTTTTTGGGCTCAAATCACCAGCTTGTTGAATGCAACACTGAAAGAGTCCATAGTCGCATCCAACGAACGTGTCCTTGGTCCGCTTGGGAAGGAGTACGACACTGTTGTTGAAGTCCTGGGCTTGGGAGCCGACTCATTGATGAACAAACCTTGTGGGTATGAGGTGTTGTCAACCCTTATCGACACGGCCCGACGAGAAGCTGGAGAGGGCGCACTCATCCTAGGCGTCATCGAAAAAGTATCCGAATTTGTGGTGAAGCGCGTACCCGAAGAAGAACAGTCTTCTTGCCTCCCATATGCGAGCATATTGCTCCGCAATCTTCCTAAGCAGATGAGTCGCAAACTACTAGATCAGGGCCGACAAAACCTGTGGCCTTCAAATCAATTCACTGGACGTAATGCAGATTTCGATCCCTACGTTCATCTATATGGAGCCGTTGCCGCCGTCAGCACGGCTGCATACCGGGATCTCGACAGAGACGATGTTGAGTCAAGGAAGGACTTCCTATCTGCTCTAGCCATGTCAATCCAGCACTGCCCAACCTCTCAACTTGCCGTGTATCTCCGCAAGACGCAAGACTGGATTACAGTTTGGATTGAAGACCCTGAAGAAAAGATGCAGAGCAGAGACGAACCGCTGAAGAATCTTCACCGTGAGGTTGTCAGAATGTGGCAAGAAGTGAGCAAGGCTATTGAAAGGTTACCAAGGAAGGATAGCCAGACTTTGCTCCACCTGGAAACTTTGATCACTGCAGGCTTTGTTAGTAGGCGACGAAGTATCGTCAACATCTCCATCGAGACCTGGAACAGCACTTTTGGAAAAGAGGATAGTCTACAATATCCTGCTAATCTTGAACAAGCTTTGCGTCGTCTACGTGGCAGTGTGGATCTTTCGTTGCCCTCATTGGAAGTTCGAAAGGAGGATGCCGTAGGTGCCCATCTGATGTTCAACGTACTCCAGCTAACCTCGGAACAGACACATCAGCCTTCATTCTATGAGTCTGACACCAGCACTGATGATATCAAACGACCGTTCAAGAGTCCCCGGGTGAAGGACTCACCTTTCAAAATCTCAAAATCAACACGAAGGCCAGCGTCAAGATCTCCAGCAGTTCCAAAGTCAGCGTCGAGAAGGACGCCTGCAAGGGGCACACCCAAAGCTCGTCTGCGACATGATAACTCGCAGATCCAGTTCGAACCCATCGTTTCATCGCCGTCAAATCCATTTGACCAAGAGTCTCAACTATTGACCGAGCACCAAAAGGAGATGGTTGATCGCCAGAGACACTCGACTGGCTTATTCGCGAACATCAGTGCTCTCTCACCTCGACCGGACGAAGTGCCCTTGCCTATGGAGATTGACTCAGATGCATTGACTGCGGATGATTTGCCAGACCACAGTGTTCAAGCCACTCCACTGAAGACTCTTGCAGCGATGGGACCGATGGACGCCTATCTCGGATACTCGCCTACCCCACATACCCGCAAGAGCATTCAAAATGTCGTCAGTGAGGATACAGATGTAGCAACACCCACTGCCGTAAGGAGCATTCGGTACGCTGCGGATGACGAACCAAGGTCTTCACCGCCTGGCTTCCGTAAAACAACACAGTTGGAGGTCGACACAAACAATAGTGCTGTTCTCGTTGGATCCAGTTTCGAATACCGACAGCCAGAGAGTACCTTTTCTACCTCTTTCGACGAAGGAACCACCATTGACGAGGAAGCTTTACTTGAAGCCGTGGCCCATCACGAAAATCCGCAAGCAAACGCAGGTCTCGCTTCGGACAGTATAATGTCTGAGTATCCTAGCTCAACCATAGACCTTGAACTGACTGCTCAAATCGACGCTGACATGCAAGCACACGATGAGCCTGCGACAGATGGAACAGAGGTACCAGCGTCCGAGTCCCAGAATGACTTTGTAGACGCTGCCTCCCATCAGCAGCTGTCTATCAGAGATGGTGACCGAGTCGGCAGTTATGCTGAGGTGGAAAACACACAAACGCCTACTCGCGCTTCCACCCGGCGTACTTCACGTAAAAGTTCCCAAGCCGAAACAACCAGCACAAATAAAGTGGACGACTCTTTTGCTGTACCTTCTTCACAAGACACACCCAACTCGCTCCGCCGCTCTACCAGGCACTCTTCTGGTATTCCTCCTCTCCCTCCAAGCACAAAGAAACCCCGACATCCCCCTGGAAGGAAAGAGAGCAAAGCACAGAAGGCCCCAGCAGAAGCTCAAGACGAAAAGTTGCAAAAGCAGGATTCAGTGGAGCCCAACGGTACAAATATGCTCGACAACATTGTTGTGGCCGCTTCTCCAACACCCAAGAAGACGCGCGGAAGGAAACGCAAGTCGATGAGCAGCAACGCCATGTCTGATGCCGACGTAGCATCTCCTCAAAGCAATCGCAAAATGAACCTGCGCCGATCGCACTCGACTCTGAACCAGGTCGAAAACTCACAGGACATGGCGGTAGTCGAGACACCAGCACCCAAGCGAGCAAGGCGGAATGACCATCAAGATGTCAGTGAAGCCAAGGAGGAGATACCATCTAGCCAGACGAAACGTTTGAGCCACATCCAAGTCTCGCCACGCCCGCAGTCACGCTCTTCCAATCAGACCTCACCGACGGCCGATCACTCTATCGAGGCATCCATGGACCACTCCGCCGCCGACACTACCGTAGCTACAATCCAGCCACAGCCCTCATCCCCACTTGAACCCGAAACATCACGCCATCTCACACGCTCGTCTTCGCAGCAAGCTGCCCAACTTAAGACCCCTTCGCGCTCTTTTGCCGAACGTGTCATCCTCACCCCACGCAGCATCATCAACCAGCTCAAGAGCCTCAAAGACTACATCTTTAGCACCCCGCAGCTTGTCTTTAGCAGGGAGGAAGAGAGGGAAGTTAGCGATGCGGTGTTTCACATCCAGAGGGGCGTGTTCACCGCGGGGTTGAAGGCAGGTGGGGAGTTGGAGTATGAATCATCTGAGCGGCAGTTAGAACAGTGATGACAAATACTTAAAGAAGAAAAAAAGTGACGACCAGGATTTGAGAAAAGTTCAGTGATTTGACAAGTGTATCGAAGAGAATTGGCATAAAAAAGACTCTGATGTTTGGTTGGCGTTGTCCATGGAAGTGGATAAATATTTGATATGAGTAGTAGGAATACCACTGTAATGTTGAATATATGAATCGAAATGATGCTTGTAGTGTGCCGGTGCACAGTGTTATCTTCTACTTCCACAGAGCTTGCACTGTGCTGTCTTATTCTAGCCCGAGAGACAACGGATTCCTTTCAGTCCCAGG
The DNA here is from genome assembly GCF_000523435.1 of Bipolaris zeicola 26-R-13. Taxonomy (NCBI): domain Eukaryota; kingdom Fungi; phylum Ascomycota; class Dothideomycetes; order Pleosporales; family Pleosporaceae; genus Bipolaris; species Bipolaris zeicola. The sequence continues at coordinate 191,432 of NW_006912070.1, forward strand.
TGATACTTTGTCTAGAGATTCTACTAAACAGGAGCAATTGGAATCCGTTAAGCTTATTTTAGATGGTATAAGATGGCGGTTTCAGATGCAGGAGCGCTTTATACTGGTGTGGCATGAGATGGTTAAACATAGGTTTTTATCGATGGAGTGCATCATGAGGATCGATCTTCGCAGCGCCATGAGCTCAGATACACTCCGCGCTCTTAATAGCGTAATCCAACGTTTCGAGTACATGCAGGACTTGATTAACGGTCCTAGGGGCAGGAGCGAACGCATTCCTAAAGGTTCTCTGCGAGGTTATTTCGAACACCCAACGCATTGGCTTACCACACTTATCGCACGCTGTGGCACAAACAATATTGCGAAAGCTGTTGACTGGTTGGAGACATCGCAGTACTTTGGACCTATGTTGGGAAAAGACCCGCTTGGCCGTGTTAAAGAGGTCGACTATGTCGACTACGTTTATGGTATTGTGAAGCTCTTTGGCTTGGAAGATAACCCGCTTGACGATGTTGACGACGTTGATAGTATTAACGACATTGATATTATTGAGGTGAAGGGACCGGATGAGAGCAAATACATCAACTATCCAAAGGGCGAATTCAGTACGCTCACCAATCATCGAATTGGCTTTATCCTTCCCCATGGACAGAATATCCGTGCTTGGGCTATTCTGACAGCAAAGGGGTACGAAGATGTCTTGAACTCTTATGTGGATATGGGTGGAGCTGGTTGGAAGATGGATCCGCAATTCGCTGCCATTCTGCAAGAATTCAGTCAGTCAGTACCTAGCGAGTACGAGACTGTTCTGGAGACTAAGAGAGAAGGCATGTGAAAGCTGTACATGCGAGGAGCACCTTGATCGAACAATTTAGCGACCGGTGAAGCCACTTATAGATATAGATAGTAAACCTCTCAAATATAAGGTTTCTGTTAAAGTCTTTATTCTTGATACCCGATCACGGCAGGTTAGAGTGTGGCCTGCCATTCTTTTCCGAGAAAAATATTTTGATAAGCTTTACGCCAAACAGATAGTTAAATCAAGCCATAAGGTTTATGTTAAAGTGAATTGCCGCGATATGCAGGTAAAATTCGCTGGTGTCCATGTTGTGTAGTTGACTGGGCTTCCTCTCAAATCGACGAGTAGATGCGAGCAATACTTGGAATCATGTCGTGGGCGACTGGGTGAGAACTCCAAATGATCTTCAAATACAATAACCATTCGCCGGACGGGTATAGCGGTTTCTAGCTACGCTTGGTTATAGCGTGAATGCAGGAACTAGACTGATGATTTTAAAGTTGCATGCTAACATGTCTAGCGCCACGTCTATGGACTTGGCGCTGCTAGGATATTGTTGGTGTAGATAGGCCTGCAACTTTAGCAAGAACCACTGCTGTTACAGCCTTGGATGCTGCCACCGTTATGACCTCCATAATATCCTTCTGCATCACGAACATGGACTTATAAGCGGGCAATGTTATTGGCTCTGTGAGCACTACATTCTACTATTCGCTTAGTACTAGTAGTTAAGTTTCTAAGCAGCACAAGCAAGGCCTAGGCAGACGCTAACTATAGTAGTGGCCCTACTCAAGAACGACAAGAAGCTCCACTATACCTCGCGGCCTTTATACTCTTTCGTTGTGACCTCGATATCGTCGACCATAGCCTATGCGACGCTTTTTAAAGCGCTCTGGTGTTCATATATTCTGCACATACGTCGCCGTGGTTCTAAGAGACGGGGGCTTGGTATTTTCGAGACACTCTCTCCGCGATACACAGTCCGTCCGGTACTACTAAGTACAGCTCTTATTGCGCATTCCTTCAATATGCCGCAGCCATCGTGCAAAACATTCCAAAAGATTTCAGGGGACTTTTTCTCAACCAGATACGACAATGATTATAGCCATCCTATCCCTCTGACTTCCGTCGCTCAAGCAAGAAATTGTGCATCGTGGGGATGTCCCTTCTGCACCATTCTTATGGCCAACGCTGACCCGTCGTTCTATCCAGAAGAGTTCTTGTACACCCATGACATGAACTTGAGAAGAGCAATGGTTGACCCTGAACAGGCTTTTCAGCTCTTTATCGGCAACGCCGATGTTTCACATACATTCTTCTATCGCGTACCGCCTGAATGGAGTAAGTCTCAGATTTACGAGAGCACAACTAGTTACGACCCGCTAATAGAGATAGAACTTCCACTTGCTGAGTTGGATAGGCTTTGGGATGAATTGACGCTCATGCGAACTTGGCTGTCTAATTGCGTGACCAAACACCCCAAATGCAAGCAGATTGCTAGTAAAGGATCTCCGAAACGTCTCCTCGATGTTAGAGCCTTTTCGAATTCGAACGACACTAGACTAGTAGACTGGCAAAGTGTTCCGACCACAGCGAGATACGTCACCCTTAGCCATTGTTGGGGCCCAGTCAACCACCGCCCAATCTGCACAAGCAAAGCCACCTTAAGTGACAGAATGCTGCGTATCCAATTCAAAGATCTCTCGGTGACGTTTCAGGATGCTGTTAAGATCTGTCGGGATCTGTCGGGATCTGGACCAGAGATACCTTTGGATAGATTCTTTATGCATTATTCAAGACGATAAAGATGATTGGTCACAGGAAGCAGCCGCTATGGCTTCTATTTATGGTGCATCATATGTCACTCTGGCTGCACTCAGCTCTGGAGACAGTACTCAGGGCTGCAGGACCAGAACAAGGGGTCCAGAAATGCCAAAGCTATCGCGATACCAAGACTTTAATTTCGGTTCTCAACGCATCAGAATTCTAGAAGACTCGCCAGTTTCCTGGGATGAGGAACACGAGGGTTGTGGATCCAATCCGTTACGCACTAGAGCGTGGACACTACAAGAAAGAGACCTCTCATTGAGGTGTATCAACTTTCGTCAGGGCCAACTGCTTTGGCAATGCCGTACTATGAAGGGCTCATCGGAGCTTCCGTGGCACGAGATGACACGGCAACACGACGATTTCGTCCGCTTACCGCTAATGCTCCATCAAGAAGAAGACTTCACCTCTGATGGTCCAGCCTTTCAACGTCATCACTGGTTCAAATTAGTTGAAGATTACTCTTTAAGGAATCTAACGAAGGAAACCGATAAACTGCCTGCTTTAGCAGGCCTGGCCTCAAGATTCTCCGAGGAACGAAATCCTGGAAAGTATCTCACCGGCATCTGGTCAAATCACCTACCATCAGCACTTCTTTGGAGAACCGTGCCAGCCTACAGCCGTGACCGAAACCAGCGTGTTAGCCAATTCACCGCTTTTTTGCCTCGTCGTCCACAGATGTACAGAGCACCAAGTTGGTCATGGGCTTCCATCGATGGAGAGATCAGCTATGAGTGTCAAAGAATCGACCCCTACTATGACGTACGCGGTTCCTTCGACAGCGGTTACGGGAACTTCGAGATTACGGATTCTTACGACCAATTAGCAACAGCGCTTAATAGTTTTGGTACCCCTTTGGATGTCGCACTACGAATGCGCGGCAACATTACTGAACTCCAAGTTGGCACGCAGCTGATCGAGGATGTCTCTGGAGAAATTCGACGACTTATTTCGGCAGATGGCATCACAATTGGAGCATTTTATCCAGATATAGTTGATGACTTTCGATTTGTGCGATCTGTATATGTCTTGAGCATTCGCTCTGAGCCATATTATTCTTCTGTTCCAATGCCTTATCATCCATATGGAAAACCTGTTTCTCCATATAGCCAGGAAAGCTGGAAAGATCTCAACCTAAGAATGGGGCTCGCTTTGCTGCGAGCAGGGTCAGGTGAGATATACCGACGTGTTGGTTTAGTGCGCTGGTTGAAAAAAGAGGTATTTGATGACACGCCAGTTGTAGACCTGAGTATTATCTGAGATGAAAAATGTTCAGTAGTTATAATCACATATGATTATACATAGAACAAAGCAGTGAATAAACAGGTCTTTCAAGAACGAATAAGTGCAGGAGGATAGCCATTAGTTCAAAATAACCCGTTCTATGTAATCAGGTGCCGTAACTTTCAAAATTATATAGTAGGGCTCTCAGGTACATTACTCGACTCGCAAAAGATCAAAAAGAATATCCTCCTAGAAACTGTCCATGGTATCCGGAGGCATCGAGTCATCCAGGTCTCTCGTCCCAAAAGTTCGTTTAGCGAAATCGTCCTGTTTCGGTGCACTACCCTTCCTCTTCCGCGAGCCTCCGCTATCAGAAGCGATATGCATTCTTGCCCATTTCCTGACTCTTGTAAACGCTTCCTGAATTGGCGCTGGGAGTTTACCAGGCTGTGTCGCTGAAATACCATTACTTTTCATCAAGACATGAATATCTGTCTGAGCGCGTGCAATTGCCGGGTTCAAAGACTGGCCAAAGACTGTATCGCGGAATGATGTGAGAGCAACGTTTGTCAACAGAATGATATCGCCAACCTTGGTAGCTTGTAGGGCGTCAAGAAGCAACTTCTGAGAACGTGTACGCTCGTTTTTTGAGTCTAGGTTCGGACGCATCCAGAAGGCGATTTTGAAACCGGAGAAAGAGTCGTCCGCTACTATGATTTCCCAGAGATCCATTTTGTAACCGCCTTTGCGGACAAAGACTTCGCGCTTCTCTGGGTTTGAAGTTACGACGCAGATGAAGTTTGGGGTTGGTGTCTGAGGGTATATTGCTCGTAGTTGCTGTGCGCTAGGGAGCGAGGCAAGTGGCGTTATACTCAGCTTGAGTGGGACATGAATTGTGGTGTATTGATCAGCCTTGTTGGGACTACTATAATCCGACGTGGTGGTTTCGAAAGATGTGGAAAAGAATGAGGAGGAGTTGATAGTAGAGTCAGGCCCCTCCCCCGGAGCCACCTGAGATGACAATAGTGTGTCGTGGAAGACGAGCGAATGCTCAATCAAGCCATCAGTATGGAATGTTGGGTCGTTAAAACTGACAGTGGCATCAAGCGCCGTTGTGTCTTCTTGTGCAAATGATTGAAACCGAACAACTTCAGGAAGCGATACATCTGCCATATGGCTTCCCAACATAGACCCAGGGAGGTAAGGGTGCTGCCATTCTGATTGGAGTCGCGCATCCTTCTTCGCAAGGCAGCGCCACTTCATCGCAGGCGTAGAATCTACAGGCGGCGTCTCGCATCTTGCAGAAACACTGAAACCATTGCACTTATCAGCAGGTAACAGACAGCCGTCGCTGAAATCCAGATGTTCACGCCTAGGCGCGCCGTTGAGCATCTTCAGTTTCATCTCGCGAATCGGGAGCTTCTACACCCCGACACACGCGATAAAGCAATAAAGCGGTAAGGCGGGACTTGTATCATTGGTGTGACACCGGCAACTAGACATAGGCTTTTCTCAAATTGTTGGGGTAATGTGGAGCCGAGAGAGAAGGGGTGGCTCAAAAGACTCGGATAAGAGGCGATGTCCGAGTGAGCGAGCTGTCTTGCTCCGAGGTGTGGTGGTCTCTGCTTCGTCTGCTCACTCGCCCAACAACCTAGTACAGTGCCCAAAGTCCGATTGACCGAGCCAGGCAGCGAAACATAAAAAGGCTGGCCGCCATAAGAACGGAATAGAAAACAAGAGGATCCGTAAGCAATTGCCTTGATTCCGTGGTTTGTAAGACGAAGCATAAGACTTACTCCGGCCTTCATCCACCCCCACTCGTCACTCATCACGCCGGGGTTTACTCGAAGCCGGGGTGAGTGTGCCCACATCCCGGGGTTCTTGGCGATCTAATCTACAAATCTGATATAAATGTCTCAAATGGCACCCTCAAAACCCCCCCACCGCCCGATCAACGCATACAGAGTCCCTGCCATGCTACGAAATCTCTCCTACAAGCTGGGCTCAGCGCTGTCGTCGTCGTCCGAAGTCTCCGTCAGCAAGGACACCGACGAGTTTACCAAAGTCAAGAAGACGGAGGATTTGTTCCCGACTACCAACCCGGCGATTGATGGCGACGACTGTTTGCATGACTGTGCCAGTTGCAGCGTCAAGTATCCTCGCAAATTCGAAATCGATGAGACTGAGGAGTTGTTCGGTCATGTGAAGGGGTTCAACACGCATTTGCTTGTTGCAACGGGGAAGACAGACTGGGTGCGCGATGTCGCCGACGAAAAAGGCAGTATCATGGAGGCCGTCGACAGAGGAACCGTAAAGCCCAGCAACGGCGTAAGTTTTCCCAATGCCCAGAGAGAAATATCCCAGAAACCATGAAAAGAAAACCCGCGCATGCAAGTCCCCTAACTTCCCCCCTCAGAAACTCATGCTATCCGCCTCCAACATCCCCATCCCAGACCACTCAGACCACAGCTCCATGGTCCTACTCCTCCCCTCCTGGCAATTCATAGACAACGTAACACCCGCAAACGTCCCCGACCTCATCACGCGCTTCGTCAACCCAGGCCCAACAAACAGCACGCCGTTGCGCCCGCACACCGCTGCGCTACCTTCCTCCACATCCCCGGATGAGTCTTCTTCCGGATCCCCATCCACACCCGAACCCGCCGCGATACCACCGTCGCTCCCAGACACAACGCCACAACTCAAAGCGCGGCCATGTCCGCACAAATACCTTATTCTGATGTGCAGCCAGAAAACAAGAGATGCGCGCTGCGGACAGTCTGCGCCATTGCTGCGTAAGGAGTTTGAGCGGTTACTTAGGCCCATGGGGTTGTACCGTGATTTACACGATGAGCGACCGGGGGGTGTAGGGATATATTTTATCAGTCACGTTGGTGGCCACAAGTTCTCGGCGAATGTGATGATTTATCGGCATTCGTCGGTTGTGTCGCGGGCAAGTCATGCGAATGGCACGGAGAAGCAACTTGCGGATTTGAAACTGGAGGATGAAGAGGGCAGGGAGGTTGTGTTGGATGCGAATAAGGAGCAGGAGGCAGAGGGGAGGGGGGAGGCTGCGCAGTGTATATGGCTTGCGCGTGTGAAGCCAGAGGATTGTGAGAATATCATCAAGTATACGGTGTTGCAGGGTAAGGTTGTGAAGCCGGAGAGGCAGCTACGGGGTGGCTTCGACAGATGCAAACAGCTGGCTAGCTGGTAGTTGGCTGTTAGGCCATATGTTTGGGGTTCTCTGGGAGTTCCTTCGTAAAGTAAATGACGCAATACCCCACTGCTGATGGCAGTTCATACATATACTAGATTATCTGTTCACAGCATACATGGCGCGTAGGATAGACTAGAATTCAACAGTCTCATTGATGCAATGCATACAACTGCCAAATGTGAGAATATCGATAAGTAACCACAGCACTCTGTTTCGCTCTCGTATTCGACTTGAAATTTTTGGCAGTCTGTCCATGACATGGCAAGATGTAAGTATGCTTGGTTGCTCTCCAACATGACAAAAGCTCAAAAGGGTATGACGTAATCTACTCTCCGAATCGACGTTGTGGGGGTATCTTCCGGGTAAAACAAAACACAGCAGCGACAGGCTGTAACCGCCGATTGGATCTCAAGTGTGACTGATCGTACTGGCGACGCGAAGAAGAAAGGCCAGGGGAGTTGTATGCATAGTATGAAACCAAAAAAGTCTCTGCGACGGCCCTGAACCGGTGGCAGCAAGACAGGCGTCTCGACATGGCCGTCTCATCAGCCCGCAGCTTCCTTGACTTTTCCACCAGTTGTAGGCGCTTCATCGATAAATTGTGGTGGTGCGGTCTCGTCCAGCATAAAGTTGGGTACACCGGAGGATTCTCCAATACCCTCAAAGTCGACTTCGTCGCCCAAGGCTTCCAACTCGGCATCCAGTTCCGACTCGTCCACATCCTCTGGTACATCGTAGCTGCGGCTTATAGCGTCTTGTATATCGTTTCCCATGTCCATGAGGTCTGCCATTTCGTCTTGAAGTTTGTCAATCTGATCAATGTTGATCTTGCCGTACTGCTTCCTCAGTTCCTTGGTCGTCGTCTTCATGGCGTCGATGGTGGTCATGTTATTCTTTAGATTATCTTGCATCATGCCGGCTTGTTCCATGTTCCATGACTGCGCTTGCAGTTGGTCGCGTTGCGCTTCATACTGTTTCCGCTGCTGCAGGACTTTGAGGGCTTTCTGCTTGATGGCCGTCTTGCCGGGTCCGTCTCGCATCTTGGCGAGCTTCTGCTGATAGGTGCTTAGTTCGGCGTTCAGTTTGGCGAGCTTGACATCGATGCTTTCTATCCGTGTGTCGACCTGACATTGTTAGTACATGGCGAATGCATGGAAATGCGCCTGTCGTACATTGGATATGGCGCTGCTAAGCGTTGGTTTGGGCGCGTTGCTCTTTGCTCCGAACAACCGGTTCATGGTGATGTGATCCCTGAGGTGATTGGGGCAGAGAAGCTAGAGTCTTGGGTTATTGTGCATGTAATTGCGAAGACAAAGGCACATGCATATGAGAGGCACTGGCAAGTGGGGAGGAGCGCAGGCAGACGGCGAATGATGGTTGTAGGGATCCGGGCACGCCAGCCAACCAACAGAACGCCAAGAACTATATAGGTCTAGCCAAAATAGGACAGGCTATCCGCTGTTCCATTCAACCACCTTATGAATTGATCTGAAAACATAATCAACAAAGATATCATTTTCTCCTCAATGATCTGAAATCATTCCACTGCAATGTCTTATTTACTACCCCAACCCGAATAGGATTGATTCTTGTTATATATAGTCCTCCCATGATGGTGGCTTCCTTGTGTAGCGATACGCTCACTCTTCATGCATCGGATTTGACCTTCTCTTCACTTAGCTTTTACGGAGGCACACGGCCCTTGTTGTTCGGCATGCTATCGGGTGCAAGGCCGCGAATCCACGCACACAGCGACTCGATATCCCATATGAGGTAAGCGCTAGAGTTCTTCGGAAGATGTATACTTGGGTGTGTTGGCCCAGTAAGCCGGTGCCTCAAACGCTATCTGGGTCACCTCAAGGCAGGAATCTCATTGAGTGTTCTTGGCTTGTCACGATACTTGAGAATAGCTATGGGTCTTGTAAGTACTCAACAGTAAAGTCCTTGTTTTTCCAGTGAGGGTTGAATTTCACAAGGACGATGATTCGAAGATTTGAGAAACATGGAATGTTAATGTCTTTGTACTCGTCTCTGTGCATGATGAGAAATGCGTGTGGTGCGCGCCAGGCTTTATTGTTTGAGTGGGCTCACGTGATGTCATCGATGCCTCAACTCTATCACAGCACTGCTACACAGTCAGAATATGACTATTTTCAGGGCTCAGGGGCGGAGTTTGTTTCTCGTAGTTCTGGATCAGAGTGATGCTGTATCACGTGACTGGACCTTGTGCATACATATGACTGCTTCGTCCGATGCGATTGAGATGCATATGTATCCAGGGAGAGGCTTTGCACACAGGCGCTAGGTTATTTCCATCAATCAGTAAGTGAATTAAGACACGGCGACATGGGCATGAGGCGCTCTTGGGAGTCGAGTCCAAAGTCGTCTCTAAGCGCCGGCCGTTCCCGCAAACGTCATCGCAGGTCACGTGGACTGCTACCGAGAGCGGCATCACGAGTGCCGGTCATGGCGACGGGATTTGGGTTGGCAGGTGATGGCGCAGATTTTGATGCCTAAGTGTTTTACTTCTCAGCCCAAGGGAGGACCGGCGCGTGTTCTACTAGGCAACTTCTCAAGGTGGTAGAGAAGGGCGCGTTCACATCGTACGCAGGCAAAGTGGTTGTTTCTCTTGTGGGCTACATGGCGTACTAGAGCAAAGGCTTTGAGCATGGAGGCTACTAGCGTAACGGATGGTAATGGACAAATCTGCAGTTGCGTCATGACCAGGGCCTCGTGTGGACTGCAAGTAATCCACATGCATGCTGCGTATGTACTTGGTCTATGTGTACTTGGTAGATGGATGCATGCATGCCGTGGCTCTGTCTGTTTGTTATCAAGGAGGTCGCAAGTTGGGATCTGCAAGCACGCTACCTACCAGTACGCAGCTTCTCCCTAGCCTTCTGTCACCACCAAAAAAACCCAACAAATCCATTCACCCCCGTACCTTGCCTTCGCCTGGGTACACCCCACGCCAAATCGCATTTCAATCGCCGGCTTTCCCCGCTTGTATGTATCTGTAACCACCCGGCCACGACGCAGCGTCTCCGAGTAGATGCATTGATTGCAAGCCTCGCGCCCGTCTCGCTTGCCGTTGCCCTCCCCCGCCGTCTTGTTCGCTTGTAGGTACCTGTCCCACCTACTGCACTCAGCCCGCCCGCTGCCCGCTGCCCGAGCCTCAGCCCTGACCACACGCGCCCTCTACTGTCTTACACCCCCCCGAACACTTGTTGCTAACCAAGACGCCCGTCTGCTGTGCAGGCCCTTTTTGTTGCTTCAGTGTTTCCGCTTCCCATGACGCATTGGTCGCTGCAGTAATCGTACGTACGCATGTCCAGCCCCACCGGCCTACAGTTGCTGCTCTCGAGTCCCTCGCCCGGCCCCTTCCCTGCCCCGCCCTTGTAGCCGCAAGCACCGCATACGACCATGTTCTGGCGCTTTGGCGGCTACGCACAGCTGTCGTCGCTGGACAGCATTCTCGACAAGCCCGATGTCACTGTCGAAGAGCTGCTGGACGAGTCGGACCTGATACAAGAGCTCAAGCAGCAGAACTCGAAGCTTATAGAATACCTTCGCGACGAAAATGTCTTGGAGCGCTTGTTGCGCTATGTCATCGCCGCCAGGCCCAACCTACCCCACGACGACGACCAAGGAAGCTCGCTGGCGCATGAGGCGAGGAGTCCCAGTCGCGCTGGCTTCTTTGGCAGAGTCAGGGCCCGCTCAACCTCGACCACAAAGTCGGACGCAGGCGACACCGAGGAGAGCAAGGAGGAGCGCCAGCGGATGAAGTACGCTTACGTATCGTGCGAAATCCTATCCTCTGAAGTATGGTCCATATCAGAAGCCGTGCTCGAGAACCAGGACAGCCTGCGCCAGTTCTGGGCCTACATCAAGCAGCCTGCCCCGCTTGACCCTGTCCAGGCCGGCTACTTCACCAAAGTCAACGAGTCGCTGCTCGACCGCAAGATGGAGGAGATGCTCGACTTCTTCAAGTCTCTGGACAACGTTGTGCCAGATATGCTACAACACGTTGACTGCCCAGTCATCATGGACTTGTTATTGAAGATTATCAGCCTTGAGAAGAGCGAAGGCGGCCAAGGCATTGTTGATGTGGGTGCAGCCATTCAGATCGGCAGGCAGGACTGACAAAAGCGCAGTGGTTACAACAGCAAGATCTCGTCCCACGATTGATTGCCTTCCTCCGACCAGACCAATCGACCTCGACTCAAACATCAGCCGGCGATTTCCTCAAGGCTATCATCACTATATCTGCCAACGCTACAACACAGGACCAGTCGGTAATTGGGCCAAATGAGCTTACTCGGCAACTTGTTTCCGAGTCATGTCTCAAGCAATTGATAGAGTACATGCTCCATGGCGGTAACCCGCTTACTGTTGGCGTGGGCATCATTATCGAGGTCATCCGAAAAAACAATTCCGACTACGACTTGGAGAACCAAATCGGACCCGTGCCCAAGAACTCAGACCCCATCTACTTGGGAACGCTACTTCGACAGTTTGCAAATCATATTCCACAGTTCATGGAGCTGGTCAATAGCTCCAGCCAAGTGGTGACAGAGTCAGACGGCACCATCACAAGGAAGAAGCGTGAGCTCAAGACAGCCTTTGGTGACAAGATCGAGCCTCTCGGATTCGACCGCTTCAAGACCTGCGAGCTAATGGCTGAATTACTACACTGTAGCAACATGGCGCTGCTCAATGAGCGCGGTAGTGAGTCCGAAGTCCGAAGACGAGATGCCGAGCGAGAACGTTTGAAAGCCGACGGTAAACTAACCTCAGCAAACCCCGGGAACCCAGGAGATTTCTCCACCAGTGTTGACAGTCAAGGGTTCCATCACGCGCGCGCCCCATCCATGGACTCGCCTGCTGAGATTAAGCCTCTGCACGTGCAGAACAGCTCCGAGGATGATTTCGAAAAGGTCGTTGCGCCAGAGGTCGCTGTTGAGGACCCAAAAGAGACTGGAAACGACAAGGAACAGATTGGCGAGCCATTGGAACCTTCACCTAAAGTGGCTCCTAGGGATGCGCCCAAGGAAACGACCACAAGTAAGACTGTGGGTGACGATGGTGAATTCGTCGATGAGCCTCTCACACCACCCAAAGACTCTACTGTGTCTACTGAAGCGGCTCCTTCTCCCGCCAAGCCTATAGACGATGCAGAATCCCCCACATCAGCAGGTCTAACAGCCAAGGTCGATGATCTCGGTCTGGGTAACGATACTGTTATGAACGATCGTCGGGAGGCCCCGGAATCTGCAAAGATCGAGAAACCTGAGACTGAGACCAAGTCCTCGCCATCTTTACTAACACAGCAGCTCAATCAGACCTCAGAGTCTGGCAACATCGATCTACCAGATCCTCCTCTTTCGCCTCACCCTGACGATAAACCAGCACCGCTTTTTGCGGGTAAGAACCGTGACAATGGCTCCTCGCCCGCGAAGGTCGACACTTCGCGGTTTACTGCACCTGTACCGGGATCGGATCTTTCCGAGATTACCCCGATTGACGAAACTCAAAGCGTCCGCTCCGTGGTGTTTGGAAGCACAGAAGACACTGTAGGGTTCGAGGTCGATATCGATGGAACACCCGTGGTTGGCGATTTGTTGAAGATTACGTTTGTCGAGAACAGAGTTGTGCCAACTATACTTGTAAGCTCTCATTCAAACCACTGGCTGTAGCTTCTAACACCTGCAGGACTTCTTTTTCCGTTTCCCTTGGAACAACTTTCTACACAATGTGGTATATGACGTTGTTCAACAGGTGTTTAACGGCCAGATGGAGCATGGGTACAACCGGCAATTAGCAATTAACCTATTCGACAGCGGCGCCATAACTGAACGAATCATCAAAGGACAAGAAGAGAGCGACAAGTCGCACAAGGAGACACACATGCGACTAGGATACATGGGCCATCTTACCCTGATCGCAGAAGAAGTGCTCAAGTTTACTGAGCGACACACGGATGAAGTCCTATCACCCATGGTCCTGGAAAAGGTCCACGCCGAGGAGTGGGTGCACTACGTCGAACACGTCCTGGCCGAGACACGAGAACGAGACAATGCCATCCTCGGAGGAGTACGACCCGACATGAGCGTTGGCCCCAGACAAGCGGTGCTTAATGCCGTCAACGCAGCGAATAACTTTGTAGGCGACAGTGGGGGACTCTCCAACGCTAGCCTCGCCGGCAACGGTGCCATAGGCCTCGACAGCATGGAGCTCACCAATGCCGGTGACACTGGAGGTGGTGGGTACACCTTCAGCGGTGGCTCCTTGCTTAGTGGCTTTACTAACTCGAGTGATGAAGAAGACGAAGACATGGACGATGTCGACACCGAGAGAGAACGGGAACGACAGGGTCCTGTCGACGACTCCGAACAAGTGGGTGAAATCTCATTTGACGATGCTGATATGGACTATCGATAATCGCATCGCCCCGACCATACACACACTACCACCACGATCGTTTCCCGCCCTTGGTGCGTTTCCTTTTCTTATACCTGTTTGTATCATGAGTTGGGACTGGTAGAGGGCTCACATGCTGGACCCATGGAACAAACATCGTTTCTTCTGCACATACATTCCTCGGTCATCGAACAGGGTGTATGATACATGTAGTAATACACATCGTAAGATGTGGTTTTTCCATCATTTCCTTTGTGTGAAAAGATGATTTCCATGATCCAGCATGCCCTCCCTACCGTCGTCTTCATCTCTCTATCATGTTTGCTTGTTCAATCTCGGTCTTCCCCTGTAATTTCTTTTGGTCGCGTTCCATCTCCGTCTCGCTGATCAGCATTCACTCTAGTCGTTGACCTGTTATACTGACACACCCCCGTTTCCAGTCAAGCATCCCACAGCCTCTGCAAGTACCGCCCTCGCGAGCGCGTCGCCAATTCGCTCTCCGGCTCGCCCAACGCAGGGCCCAAATCGAATCGGCACGTGACGCAGAGGACGATCTAGACGATGATTCATTGCCCAAGACGCAAGAGGAGGAAGAACGCGAAGGCCACCAGCGTTTTGCTCGCATGTTTGAAGGCATAGAAGACTCATCTGACGACGACAGCATGCACAGCGGCGAAGGTCAAGGAGAGGGAGGCCATGAGTTCGGGAGAAATTCTCCAGAGAAGTGTGCTAGCCCTGAGAAAGCGGAGCTTGACAGTGGTGGGGAAGGCAACGTGACGAGTGGTGATGGAGCGCGGAAGTTTGTGGTGTAGTGTTTGAACGGTTGGTTGTCTGTTTACATGGCTTGGCATGATTTTTGATTTAATAGATCGAGCATATGTCGCCTGCGGGATGACTACATTGGTCGTCTGCAGTATACAGGATGAATGGATGTGATACGTAGTAATGCATGTTTATGAGATACCCACCCCTTTACCACACGAGTTTCACTGTGAGCTTGTGGAAATGAGATGTATTCCATGTTATTGAATACAACTATAGGATATGGAAGATGATTAGAATGCCAGATTCAGTACCTTCCAGAGTACGTATCATGTGACTCGGCGATACGCTAACGCCGTAGCGCGTTTTCGCATGCGTCCACTGATTGTAACCCCAGTTCTCTTGAACTCCGCATACAGACAACAACCTCACAAATGTCCGCCCATCTAACTACAGGCCGTCCCACGTCGGACCGCCGTGTGTCAGGAGCACCAAAACGCACATCTCTCCTTCCGAAACCATCATCGATTGTGTTAGACTCTTCAGTCCTCATTGCCCAGCACGCGCAACTTACCGGCCTTCACCCAATAACGATTGGCCCGAATACTGTACTGCACCCACATAGCAAGCTCAGCAGCGCATTGGCACCCGTCGTATTGGATGAAGGATGTGTTATTTTCGAGCGAGCAAAAGTCGGCGTGGGCATGGGATCTGAACTAGATAGTGAAGGTCGGCGTACCAACATGTCAGCACGCAGTAATGCGAATGTCAGAGAATCTATGAGGAGCGAGGGAACAGTACTGGGAAGGAACGTAGTCGTTGAATCGAACGCAGTAGTTGAAGCTGCCGAGGTAGGCGAAGGCACTGTGATTGAAGTCGGTGCTGTCATAGGGAGGGGTAGCATCATTGGAAAGGTATGCAAGACTACTCCTCCACGATTTGATAGTTTTCAAGTGCTAAAACGTGTGTACAGTATTGCACTATCACGGCTGCATCTTCCCTGCCCCCAAATACCCATTTACCAGACTATACCGTCGTCTTTAGCGGCTCCCAGCAGCGTATCGATCGCACACTGCAGTTACGACCGGAAATTCTGAGTGCGAAGATGGCGGTGCATGCCAAGCAGCTGGACATGTTCAAGAGATTGATTCCGAACAATATCGCGAAATGGGCACCGTGATCGGCTGGAAGTGCAAACCTCGTCTAGCAAACGATATTCAGAGCTGCGGCAATGGTTTAATGAATTGATGTCAATCATACACAATCATCCGTTGACTGTTCAAAAAGTCATGGGCTTTGCCTGAAAGAGTTGCACGTGGTCACTGCATTGGCTCTTTCACTGCTCCCACACATCTCAACATAAACTCAACGCTCGATTCGTCCCACTCTGGCCTATTCTTCTTCACATAGCATATTCAGCCCACCCCAGAAATGTCCGACCTACCTACCAAAGACGATTTCTTTGCCCACGGCCTATGAGCATGTCCCTTACCGGATGATGACACTGACTGTCCCATCTACCTGGGGAAGTTTACATCGGCACCTAGTACCCCAAGCGATACCACTGAATCGGACTCTATATCTCTCACAGACGGTGCCACCGACGAAGATGCCGAAAGCTACGTACCCTTACAGATGCCATGCTGCAACAACGTCTTTTGTTACCGCTGCATCAACACTTGGCTTAATTCGGCGAACACGTGTCCGACCTGTCGTGTACGACTTTTTGAGGGACCAGAGTCAGAACCAGAACGAGAACCGTCTGAATCAACTGACTCTGAAACATATGATGATGATGAAGAAGAGGAATACGATGAAGAAGACTTGGATGAACTCATGGAGTACTATTCTGAATGGGGTACGTCACTGATGATTGAATGGGGTGTATAGGGGGCGACCAGGAGTGTAAGGTTACGTGGCACGATACGCGATCGAGCTCAAAAATCAAGAGGCAACCCACAATCGAGCTGGTGTAGTGTCGAAAGCCGGATTATTGCTTGTACCTTTTGCGTGAAGCATCAGTCTTTTCAATAAAAACAGCTCATAAATCACTGATATCGACACTGTCAGTGCCGAAAGAATTCCGTGTAGAGGTTTTCCAAATTTCGTGAAACTTGGAGCCAAAGAAAACCAGGCTTGCATTTTCTCCACGGCCTGCACTGTAATGATAATGGGGGGGGGGGTATCAAACAAGTTTATTAAAACTACACTACGTTACCCTTGGCCATAATCAAAACTCCAACATTGTGCACATCTCATGCCAGCTACGTAAAATTACCGAATCAAAACCATTTACAAAGTCATTATCACCATAACGAAGTGAAGAATTTCAGCCATCTCTCCCCCCCCCAATTTCCCTTTCCCCAAAGACTCTCAACGCCAGATCTCATGCCGAATCACTGCCACCTAAACCCATCTCCCGGTAAAAGAAAACTCGCCTCTTCAAACGTGATGACGCGATCCATGTCCAGGAAATGCGAATCCATAAATGCGTCTGAGAGGTTCAAGAGCGATTGATCTTGTACGCTCTGCTGCTGTGTGCCTTGCGCACCTAGCCCGGTAGTGTTGTAGGGTGGGTTGCTAGATGAGGGTGCGCCGGCGTGGTAGATTGAAGGAGGAGGAGGGGGGTAAGAAGGTGTTTGGGGCATGTGGTGGGATTTGTAGATGGGGGTTTGCGGGGCGGGTGGGGAGAGGTGGGTTTGGTGGGGATGCGGGATGTATCTTGTAGGGGATGTGAGGGTGTGGTGGTGTTGGTCTTGAGGTGGTGGTTTGGTGCTTGGGCTGAGGGTTAGTTGGGGGGTTGTGAGACTGGTTTTGCGTGTGTGGTGCTTTATAGGTCGTTCGGTGGCGGAGCTGTCTGGGCGGGTTTGCGGGGTGGGTGCGTAGGTTGGGCTTGCAAAGTGTTGGGGGTATAGTGCTATGCCGCTGTGGTCGTAGAAGTCGAAGCGGAAATAGGGGTCGTGGTGGCAGGTTTCTTGGAGGCGCTCGAGTTGGTCGGCGTACATGGCGGCTTGATTGTTGGGGCGCTGGTTGGTGTCGCGGCTTTTTTGCCAGCGGGTGGCCATCTCCCAGAGGTCGTGAACTAGGCGGTTGAACTCGGGTTGGAGAGGACGCCGGGTGGCTTGGTGGCCGAACAAGAGGGCTTTGGCAGCGACGAAAGCGCAGAAAGAGAATTGTACGTTGACAAAGGGTATGGGAGTGTGGGTTAGGAACTTGTTGACAATGTTGGAAGTTTCGACAGCAGCGAGCTCGCATGTTTGCGCACTGCATTCTTTAGGGAGTGCGACAAAGTCGTTCCATTCTTTAGGAGGATATCCAATTGGGTGATGTAGCAGTATCATCGATGTGTTGTGAGTAATGTGTGCTAGAGTTAGATTTGGGTCCATGTCTACCACTGCTCGGTCGGCAGATATATTGGAGTCTTTCCATCTGGGTGGTAGAAACATCTTCCACTGAACAAGCCGAAGATCTAGCTCTTTGAACCGCGTCAGCCAGCTGACTGCATGCTCTTTATCTTGCCAGTTGATCCGTTGCTGGAGGAAGAATGTGGTTACTTGGCTCAGACTCTCAGTTGCTTCAACGCAATACGCGAAAGCGCCAAGTTTAGATGCGTCTATGTAGCTGTTTGTCGAGTTTGGACTAGCACCTGGAGGTAGGTCTGTTCCAGGATCATCCTCATTATATTGAGCTGGTACGTTGGCTAATGAGCGTCCGATACGAGCCGCTGCTTTGTTCCAAATTCCTGCCATCATTGGTTAGTAAGGTTGGAACATCAATATGCATATCTCCCTCTGAAGCGCCAACCAAGTATGCTTACGTACCGAAATATGGAGTGGTGACGGGCTCCTCACGGGTAAAATAGCCTCCGTCTGCTGGTAATCGACGATGGACATCTTCTGCGGTCAGACTGGTATTCCACCCGGTAGATGCCGAACAAAATCGATCAAGCAAGAAGATGACCCAGAATAGTCTCCGGCGTTCCTCCAGCTCCGTCCAGTCATTCGAAGGCTTCACCAGACGCATAGGTGCCATTAGTGATCTGCAATGTAAGAGCGATGGCTCAGTAGTGAGCTGGAGGTAGTCAATTGTCCTAGTGAGCGATCCAATTAGTGGCCAAGCCCTCTGTGGCTGGCCATCGTTCAAGAGGTCAAATACAAGGAAGATGAGTGCTTGTAGACTTTCGATAGTAACATTTCGCATCGCATGTGTTTCCACAATCATGCGCGATATGTTTATTTGCTGGTGGATCTGGTCGGAATCCAAGAAAAGTATGCTGGGTTCCATATGTCGCAAAGCAACAGCGACTAGAGCGTGGAGAACAAGGACATGACCGGGATCCTGTGAGCCCTGGCGCACCCGTTTCTGGAGCCGCGCCTTGTGGATATATGGGATCCAGTGGTGGAAAGAGATACAGAAGAAATCTACGAGCTTCTCGAGAAGTGGCTGGGACGGAAGATGTTGAGCAATGTCGACGTCTGCAAACGGGAAAAGCCAGCTCTCAGGGACGGGCGTGTGGTGTCTTCTTTTCAAAGGATTTGGCGCCATGCTCTCTTCCTTGGGTACTTCTGGTGCGCTTTCTCTTGGAATATCCACGTAACGTTGTTCAAGAATAGGCTTGTTAGGTTGGGGCTGCTCATGCACACGAAACGCGGCTTCTGTCGTGTTCATGGTCGTAGTCGTAGTCGTGGTCGGTGGCGTCTCATGAACGATGGCCTGCCCTTTGGTCGGTGCATCCTCATCTACATATCGCGCACGAACCTGACCGTTTTCGTCCAAAAGGATCTTTTCCAGAAGAGCTGTAGATTGTGAGACGCGTTGCAAAGTAAACCCAGAAGGATCTCAGATCGGCATACCAACACGGCGGGTCAAGGCCTCGACGGCGCCTGGCTTAAGGCCTGGCTTGTTCTTTGGCTGGTACACACACTCAGAGGCTGCATGTGAGGATCAGCGACGAACCATGTCACTACTATTCAAACGCAACGACGTACAGAGCCTCAGACAATGAGTACACGAAGGCAGTTCGCGCGAGCAACGCAGCTTGCGCTGCTTGCAGCTGACGCAGGCAGGGATATCGCCTGCTACCGAGACGGGCCCATCGTCTTCGTGAGCGGGTGCTTGGCTGCCATTGCCAGCCGAGTAATTGGTCCAGCTAGCCGACATCAGCGCGACATCTTCAAAACGAGGCGTTTTTTATTGTTCAAAAAGGAAGAAAGTAGCGGGCTTAGAGGAAATGCAGCGAGCGGGCATCGGGATAAATCACATTAAAGTCGCTCCACACGCGCAACCCCGCGGAACTAGCACTCATTTCGGCCCATCAGTCCACTTTTAATGAGCGAGCACGTTTGCCGCACTTAAACTCTACCTTCTACCAACGGGTTGGACAGATCAATCTGGGGGACGGCATGCTATTACATCGGGGAAGGGCGAACTGCTCTTGCATCGGACTTGCAACCTTTTTTGGTCCGAATGCGGGGAACAAAGGGTTGGTTGATATGCAGGGCGCACGCGCAGACTGCAACCGTTTTACCGGCCAACTGCGCGACCAAAAAACCCAATGAACGAACTAGTCCATAGTATCCTTTAATATCGAGAAAACACTAATACTACTATATACAAACCTACATATTCCGCCCCCGCGTCAGCCATCTTACGATTCCCACCAAAGGCCTTTAGAAAAACAAGCAAGCAAGAGGGCGGAAAGCGAGAGAGAGAGAGAGAGACAGAGAAAAGAGGAGGGGAGGGGACAGAATAATTTAATGAACAAAACAATGCCACCACTCCCAAACTTCTCCAACAACCCCTTCCAAACCCGCCTTCAATTCCAAGCCGCAGCCAAAACCCTACTCGACGCACTCCATCCCTTCCATTCCCCAGGCGGCGCACGCATCAAACTCGGCTTAGCAACAGGCACACACTTCGACGATGTCGCCGCGCAACTCGAAGGCTTCGCACGCCCCCTCTGGGCCATTGGCGCCTTAGCACATGCTGACACTCTGAGTCCCTCTGAAAAAGCCGAAACAATCGAGCCTTTTGTTCGCGGACTAGCAAACGGCACGGATCCCACCCACGAAGAGTACTGGGGCCCCGTCGTCCTGCGCGATCAGCGCATGGTGGAAATGGAAATCATTTCTTTTGCGCTGCTGGCGGCGCCCGAGACGCTGTTTCATTCACAAACGGAGGGTGCGAAGCGCAATATTACGAGTTGGCTACAAACGATCAATGGGAAAGATTTTCCGACGACGAATTGGCTTTGGTTTAGGGTGATGACGAATTTGGCGTTGGTGAGGGTGTGTGGTGTGCCGCAGGAAGAGGTGCTGGGGGCTATGCAGGCGGATTTGGAGCTCATGGAGGAGTTTTATAGGGGGGAAGGGTGGGCGGCGGATGGGATGTGGGGGGATGAGGGACGCCAGGCGGATTATTACTCTGGGAGCTTTGCGATTCAGTTTTCGCAGTTGGTGTATGTGAGGATGGCGGGGGACCTGGATCCGGAGCGGTGCGAGCGGTTTAGGAGGAGGGCGAGGGAATTTGCGGGGAGTTTTTGGAGGTACTTTGATGGTAATGGTATGTATGGCTTGGAATCTAAAGTTTCTTGTTTGATACAATGGCTACTGATTTATACAACCCAGGTGCTGCTATCCCCTTTGGCCGCAGTCTCACATATCGTTTTGCACTCGCAGGTTTCTGGTCCGCCATCGCCTTCGCAGACGTCTCTCTACCCTCACCTTTGGACGACTGGGGCGTAATCAAAGGACTTCTCCTCCGCCACTTCCGCTGGTGGACCACGAAACCCGACATCTTCAACAGCGACGGCACCCTCACTATCGGCTTCGCATACCCAAACATGTACCTGAGCGAAGACTACAACAGCCCACAATCCCCGTACTGGGCCATGAAATCCTTCCTCGCACTATCCCTCCCACCAACCCACCCCTTCTGGACATCCGAAGAAAAACCACTGCCACGCAGCTCCCCCCACGCCATCGTCCCAGTCAAACCACCAATGCACATCCTCTGCAACAACCCAAACCACCACTTCCTCCTCTCCACCGGCCAATTCTGCCCCTGGCCCCTCAAAGCCACAGAGGCCAAATACGGAAAATACGCCTACTCATCCCACTTCACCTTCAGCGTCCCTACCGGCCCCTTACTCCAACAACTCGCCCCGGATAGTACCTTGGCACTGAGCAAAGACGGCGGTGACACATGGCGGGTACCGTGGAAAGTCAGTTCCCCGCGCTTCGACACCGTAGACCTCGTTCACAACGGCCAAGTCGCAGAAACAGTGCCTGCGCTGTGCAGCGAGTGGAAACCCTGGGTGGATGCCGAGATAGTAGTGTCAACGCTGCTTATTGCGCCGTGCAAGCGCTGGCCGGATTGGTATGTACGGTGGCATAGTATCGAGAATCATGGTGCGAGTGATGTGCAGTTGAGGGCTGTGCAGGGTGGGTTTGCGATTCAAGGGCGGGGATGGAGGAAGGGGGAGGTACTTCCGGAACTCAGTAGTGTGTCGGAGATCAAGAGTGCGGGTGTACAGCGGGATCAGGTGGCGGTCCTGGAAGGTACAGTGACAGATGGGGATTCAACGGTTATATGTTCGGATGCGGGTGCGAGCGGTGTTCGCATGTTGAGGTTACAGGCCGAGCAACAACGACCTACTATCACGCGGCAGTGGGCGCAGAGCCTCAAGCCAGATGCTAATACGAATTTGGTATGGCAGCGGACCCTTATACCGACAGTTGGTGTGGATGCTGTTGCTAGGTGTTCGGCGGTTGATGCTGGACCCGTGCTCTTTGGCTGTGCAGTGTTCACCTTGGCGCTGACAGGGGATAGAGCAGAGACGTACGGTCAAAGGCTGGATATAGAGAAACTGTGGATGGACACACCGATTGTTGATGCTGGAAATGAAAACGCCACTGGTAATGAGTGGTATCTAAGAGTTGGCTAGGCACACCAAACTGTTCGAAACAACTTCTACATTACGTTATTTCTTCTTTGCAAACAACCTTGTCATCGGTCACATGTGAAACGCAGACAGCAATCTTAACATATTTGTGGTATTTCCAATCTAAAGTCTGAATATAAAAAGCCCATACATCCCTAGCGTGCATAAAAGCAAGCCAGCAGGCCTCCCATGACACAAAATATTGGGCATCGATGTCTTTGCCGCTCCCCTTTTCCAAATGGAACCAAACATTTCATGTCTGTGACACGTCGGACGAGGAGTCACGCGGCGAATCCGCGCCAGGCATGCGCGCGTGATATTTTTCTTTTCGGAAACAAGCAAAAACCACAGCTCCTAACTGCTGCTCAAGCCCAACGACACCAAGAAACGCCAATTATATCTGATTAGGGTAATCGAACCAGGGCTTTGGAAACACAAAAGTGGGCGTCGTAGTAGTACACACGCCACTTTACCTCTTCCGCACGCAGAAGAAGAGACCAGTGCGACCAAGGAACCACAGACATCCGATGAAACGAATCAAAGCAAGTACTGCAGTAGACCACAGGAGAGCCTGGAAGAAGTGTGCGGTTCTGGTAGAGGCGTTGGACTATCGTCATGTTAGCAAAGTCTAGAGAAGAGAAAAAGATTAAAACTTACGGAGAAGCCGAAGCGGTCAAAGTTATCTTGGGTGATGACAACGGCGAGAGTAGCGTTAGAACCAATCCAGGCGGTACACAGATGGGTACGGAAAGACTTGTACGAATCCTCGAGGGTCTTCTCGTCCTTCTCCTCTGGTGGGACATATGGGGCAAGAGCACGCTTCACAGTAGCCTCGAATGCACTGTCAATATCAGCCTGGGGCAGATCAGGCTCCTCAATGACGTTGTGCTTTCCGTCTGATCCCTTCTCCGTCTTGGCTGATGGCAGAAGATCCGCCTTGTCAGAACCCTTGGTACCCCAAGACACATCGTGCCAGTTGGAGAAGGCGTAGACGTTGAGAATGTTGATGTACGAGGACATGATGAGCAGATATTGCGGGAACGAGGTGAACATGTGCCATGGGTCCATGTAGAGGAAGGAAGCGACGTAGTAGAGACCGAAAGTCGCGGCAAGAGCGATGATAATGATACCAACACCATCTGACGAGAAGAAGGATTTGGCAAATGCTTCCGGTGACGATGTATCGAGCTTCTGAGAGGTCGGGTTGGTGAAGGCCTGAACAACGAGGTAGATGGACAGGATGACAATGTAGAGCTGGATGAGACCGAAGACGCAGAAGGATACCAAGTAAGAGTATTTGGAACCCTTGGGACGATTACCAAAGGCCAAAATGAACTGCAGAACCAGGAATGCGAGGTAGAGGTAGGTGACGATCGTGTTGAAGATGGGAGTGACACGGTTACCAAATGGCCAAGCATCTCGGGTGTCGGTCTTGGTACCGACAAGGCTCATGATAATGACGGTAGTAAGCCAGAAGGAAGCCAGAGCGAACCAGGTAAGAATAGTCTGGAAGATGTTGTACAACATCTGAATGTGGAAGAAGAACATGCGCACAAAGTTGTGGCCACTCTTGTACATGCGACCGAAATGGAGGAGGGAGTAGATACCGGCAGCGAAGGAACCGTTGAGCCAACGACGACGCTGACCAATGAGTTCGGCAGCGCCTTCGGGCACGTCAGTCTCTCCCTTGGAGGCCTTGATGTAGGTAAGATGCCACTTTGATCCGGCCTTTGCGACGAGCTCGAAACACAGAATACGATCTTCGGCCAAGAACATGTTCTTCTTGAAAATGTTCATGCCCTCGATACCCTTCTTTCCGAGAATCTTGGCAAGAGTGTGGTCACCGTGGAAGTATTGTTCGAGCGGTCGGCCCATGATAGCACGGTAGCGGTAAGCCGAGAAAGCACCAGGCAACACAGAGACGTAGCCGAAAGACGATTCGAGCGGCTTGTCAAGAATGTTACTAATCTTGTACTCGAAATTTTGAGCAGCCACGAGCGGATTAAGCAGATTTTTCCAGCCCTTGCCTAACATAGCGTGGATCTCACCGCAAGCACCACCGAGATCTTTGTCGTTGTAGAAGCCTTCCCAGAGAGCGAGCAGCGATTTGGGACCAGGCTTGGTACCAGCATCGAGCAGAATGCAAACTTCGGGGTTGAGGATACGGCCAATGGCGGTAAAGAGCCATCTGTGCGAGTTGATCTTCTTGGTGTTCTTCTGCTTCAAGCAAAACATCATTTGAACGGGGGGCAGAGTGCTGGCGCTGTCATCGTGCGGGCGGATGAGCTGCTGGTTGGGTGTGACGGAAAGTTGTGTAGTGTACTCGAACTAAGCTTTGTTAGTTTATGCCTCGCAATCTGGCCAAGTTTTGGTGCAACTCACAATGTGAGCAACTGTCTCGTTTCCGTCGATATCCTTCTTCATGACACCGTCCTGGTAGACACCGACAGTGGCGAGCAGATCGAGCGTGCCCTTGTCGCAGGGATCGATACCGTCGAAAACCAAGCAGACGACAATCTTCTGCCAAGCTGGGCCACCCTTGTTCCAGAACTCGGACTTTTTGAGGTTGACAATGTCACGGATGTTCTGCATGACACCGTGCAGGGTGCGGGCAGTGAGAACCTTGTCTTCGTTGTAGTAGGTAATGGCAATGAGCAACTCAGTGTGGCGGTTGTACATGGCCGGACGCAGATTGTAACCGTTCTTGAGTGTGAAGTCGTTGGGGTCGCACGTGGCAGCCGTGTCTGGCAGCTGTCAGAATCGGATCGGCGGAGATGCTTGGAGGGGAGGAAATGACAAGAAACTTACATCGCATGTGGGTAAACTCCTCACTGCCACTTTCGAGGTCATTGCGGTATTTTGCCTGGATGGCATTCTGGATAGCTGAGGGCACGGGGTAGTCGGCACTGAGGACGGAGCCCTGGACGAGCTTGACCTTACGGGTCATGCCACGCTTGAGGCCACCGGCTTGACCACCGGGCTGCTGTCGCTGCCTCCATGCCTCAGTGGAGCTGGTCTCGCTCCTCTCGTATGGTGAAGGTGCACGCTGACCGGCACCAAAGTCGCTGGCTGGGTCGTAGCCACCGCTAACTGAGTAGCTGGTGCCCTCATGGCCCTGTGCTGGGTATTGAGTTGGCCGGTCGTTGGCATAGGATTCGGTCAAACTGTAGGTTGAGTGTGGGCGGTGATCAGGGTTGCCGTAGAAAGGGTCTGAGTTGGCACCGGTGGGGTTCTCGTGCAAGAGGGAGCGGGCAACCTCATCCTCATGCTCAGTGCGATCGTACTGCAGGGCGTGTTAGTTGCATGACTTGCGTCTTCTTTTTCTCTTTGCCTTTGCAGTCAGTTGCTGGCATCAGGGGCTCGTACACCAGTGTTTGGGTCTCCAAGGTGGTAACCTTGCTGGTTATTGTTGTTGAACGCCATGACGAGCTGCAGTCCGCAGGCAGGGGCTGCAGATGGCAAGGCGAGATGGGGAGATGGGGTGGAGATGTAGGGAGGAACAATGGAAAGAAAAAAAGAGCACTGAGCGCACGACTGGCGGTGTCGCTTGATAAAGGCCGATGCAGTGTCTGGGGCGCTGGAGGGCTGAGAAAGGTGCTGAAGAGGAGGCTAAGCCTGTTTGGGCAGAGAGATGGGGGGAAGCCTGCGCTAGGAAAACGGCCGCGCTGAAACACGCGTAGACCGCAGGGAGGGACAGGATAATTGGTCGACCTGAGGTTTCGGGGGTGCAGGTGGACAAGCCTGGCAGGGAAATGTAATTATACGGGCGGCCAAGTTGTCGTGCGGGAGAGCGGGCAGACTTGGTCTACTTGAATCTCTGCCGGGGGCGGTGGCCTGCTGACGGTAGCCAATACGATGGCGGTGCAGATTCCAGCACTGGCAGCATGTACTAGGACGACGACGGTGATGTTGGGCAAACCTGCTGTGCCCGCCGGCGGTGTGGCGCGTGCTGGCCACCCCCGAGCTAAAATTAGAGCCACGGCCTTAATCAGCTCCACGCTGACCTGCTCAGCCTCGCACCAGCCCTACCACCATCGCTGTTCCCGGCTACTGTGTATCCAAAAGGCGTGCTATTGTCATGTAGAGATGCAATGCTGGGGTTGTATCCGGTCCCAGAAAATTATCCCGCATCTATGAATGTACATGTGGCGGCGCTGATGGATGCTTTGCTTGTGCATGTCGTCTTGCAACCAGGGGCCGCACGGTACGTCAGCCATG
The DNA here is from genome assembly GCF_000523435.1 of Bipolaris zeicola 26-R-13. Taxonomy (NCBI): domain Eukaryota; kingdom Fungi; phylum Ascomycota; class Dothideomycetes; order Pleosporales; family Pleosporaceae; genus Bipolaris; species Bipolaris zeicola. The sequence goes on from NW_006912070.1 coordinate 217,844, forward strand.
TTTCCAAAGCTGCCCTTTGCACGCCAACGGCCCACTCAAGGGATCTTCACGTCTTCTGGAAAAAGGGTTGCGTGCATTGTCGCTGTTACGAACTGCAACATGGCCCGCGTCCTGTGAGTGGATCTCGAGTCGGCGCACATGCTTGTGTCTGGTGGTGCGGTGCATACTAACCAAGTACTCACCACAATGGCTGCCATTGAAGCATGGCCAGTCGCATGCCCCATCGTCCATCAGGGGCCCGCCGATTGCGACGACGCAGGAGCAGGGCCCACGCCATCAGGAGGTTTTTTCCCCGCTGTTAATGCCACGACTAATTACTGGATATGGATGCACCTACTATTGCTGCCGCTCTGGCGGGTCAAAAGCATGTGGGCTTCTTCCCTGGACCCTCAGACTCCGTGTCCGCCGGACCGCCCTGCGCCCACGGCGTACCCGGCCAAGCACAATCCTACACAGGCACTGGCCCACTGTACGGTACTGTCAGTTCAAGACATATTGCTCACACCCGAAATTCCGCCATCCCTTCTCACCGACTTGGGACGAATGTAGATATTTTACAACACACACGGCTCCAACGCCACGCCCGGCAGCCTGCGCCACTGTTGGCAGCAGCCGTGGCACCGAGAAGCATGGTTTGAGTATGCGGACAAAAAGCCCAAAAAGCACAAGCGAAGTTGCCTTTTACAGCCCATGACATCAGCCTGCGCGCCATGCCATGCGTTCCTTCCGTCTCGCGTCAGGAGCGCGCCTCACGCCTTCCGTCATCCGCGTCCCAACAAAAGGCCGACTGCGACCATTCCTGCTCTCACCCAGAGTAGTACAGTACTCTACACAGTGTAGTAGACATGACATCCAACCATCCCCACGTGACCGACATGCACAATGAACTCCCTCAACCACTCTCATGCCTTGGCTCGCCTCATCTCTGTCCCTGCGAATCCCATACCCCGCATATTTCATGCTTGTCACACCATTCCCGTCGTGCAACATCCTAAACACCATCCACTCGACTATCCGCTCACCAGCCCGGTACATACATACACCGACTTTTAGCACCCTTACCCCACATCGATCAAGTCGGCGCGAGCCGTCATGGCCTCAGCCGCACCCCTGGTGGACCTCCCAAGATCCAAATCAAAGTCCAAGTCGCAGCTGTCAGCATCTACACCCAGCCCTGCCAAGACAGCGGAAAAGGTTCAAGCACGGCCGGCCGTTGAGCACGGGCAGCTGCTGCCTCACCAAGATCAATTCGTCCATCCGCCACATGTGATACCGCGCCCAAGCTATCCAAATGTACATACCCTCGTCATTGTATGCTGCCATGCCATCTTCTTGCCCAACGCCGATACTCCCCATCTGCCGCTTTTCAGCCCTTATCAAGAATCCAATTGGCTTCTTGCTCCCTTCCAAAAGGCAGATGTCGCGGCTGGTAAACCGGGCGAGCACGAGACTTTTGTATCACACATCAAAGCCGGTATCGATGCCTTGACTGTGGGCACAGACGCTAACCACCCCATCTCAAGCATCCTAGTCTTCAGTGGCGGTGCTACCAAACGCGCAGACACGCTGAAAACAGAGGCCCGATCCTACTATCATGCCGCACTGGCAGCAGAACTAGCCCAAGGCCACTTGGGCGGTGGCCGTGCTTACACGTATGTGAGCCTGTTGCCCGACTATTTGTGCATGAAGCATACTTACGCCTACCCGTAGTCTTTACAACAAGGGATACATATTGCTGGAAGAGGAAGCCACCGATTCGTATCAAAACCTGTTATTCAGCATCTTGCGATTCAGGAATGCAACGGGCAGATATCCCAAGCAGATTCGTGTCATTACCCATGCTTTCAAAGCGAAGCGGTTCCTGGAGTTGCACGCTCCAACAATCAAATGGCCCAAAACTCGCATCCAGGTTCAGGGTATTGATCCAATCATGACACAAGACGCATTGACAAGTACCCTTCTGGGAGAAGAGAAGTCTGGATACGCAGCATGGAAAGAGGATCCCATGGGCACTGGCACTCTACTTGGCGGCAAGAGGCGACTACGAGGATGGAATGCTAGCACTGGAGCAAAGCATTTCAACAATTTGGAGGACAGCGTCAAGGAGCTGTTCCAAGGGGTGGTCTCTAATGAGCTACCTTGGATTGAGTGAACCAGATGGATCGATAGAACTTGTATATTACGACTGCTAATATACCATCGCATATCTCCTCACCGGAGCGACATATTCGGCCGTCCACAGAGCACTACGTCTTCTCCGAGTGGTATCCATCTGACATCTTTCAATCTGGTAACAGGCAGTCGGTCAGAACCTCCATCCGGACAAACCTGAACACCACCCTTCCCGAGCCATATCGGAGCTATGGTGACAATGACCGAGTCAACGAGCGAATATGCACGGCCCGGACCGAGCAAATCATTTATGACGAATCCGCCGCCCTCAATCATCACGCTTTGTAGACCTTGTTCTTTTAATGCATCCAGAATCATGTGCCATGAGGAAGTAGTCTCGCTCTTCTGTGCAGGTGACGGCTCCAAAAGCAGGAACTTGCCCCCCACGCTTTCCAGCACAGCTCTGCGAGCGTCGGATGGTGCCACATAAGTGATGATGAACGGTGCCTTTCCTTTACCCTCCCTGGCAAGCTTGAGCACCTTGCTCTCCTCACTGAACTGCCAGCGGCCCTGTGGATCAACAACAATCGGTCTGGGCTGCCCGATGAGGCCCTCACCACCATAACCACCCACACCTTCTATCCGGCAGTTCAAGGATGGATTATCGGCAACGGCCGTGCCTACTCCAATCAATATGGCATCGTGTTTGGAGCGTAGAAAATGTGTCATTGACTTGGACTGTGGCCCTGAAAGCGCTGTTTGCACTCCTGGCGCAATGGAAAGCTGACTGTCGAGGGAGGTGGCAAAGGTTAATGTGACAAAAGGCTTTTCCGTTGGTGTCTGAGGAGGAACTGGCGGCAAATAGTCTATAAACTGCTTGCTTTCTGCATCTGCAAAGTGTAGAGCTTCTCTTACGCGTGTCGGCGTCATGATGATGTAAGTAGAAGTATTGGAGATGCGATTCAAAGACTTGTATCTATGAAAAAATTCGTCAAGTTTCGAGGAATCGTGTACCGGCTACAAGCCAAAGTGACCAAAGCATGCGCCAGTGGACATGGTGAGAGAGTACACTAGAGCGCTGAGTCAGGGGAAGTGGCGCAAGAGACCGCGACCGACCCCACGTCAGGGCACGGCCGCCCGAACGTCGTGGCAGCCTGCCCGACTGTTCTTCCTCACTACCACACCAAGTTACATAGACGTATTTCCTTTGGCGTTTGTGCTTCTGTAGCCCTTTGCTTCTTTTCTGCTACCTGAATTTCCCCACACGTCAGCGAGCCCATCCAGCCCATCGGTTCCACCGCCTCCCGCCGCTCTCCCACGCCTCTTAGCCCACGCGACCGACTCAAAGGCAGTAGCCAGTAACCCCATACAATACCGCCGAGATGATGAAAATATGGTCTATGGTACGATTATACACAAAAGAGGCTTGCGCGTGAGGCTTGTGGGCATCGTCAGATACTGACAGACTTTCTACAGAAGAAACAGCAGCAGCAAGACGAGGCTGCGGCTGCTGCGTCAAGCAAGAAGAAAAAGGTGACTCCGGCCCAACTGCGCACACAAAAAGGTACATGATGTTCGGAATCCGCAGAGTAATAGGCGCGTGGCTAACGCGAACCAAGATCTCGAAGAGTTGTCCCTCGGCACGACAATGAAGACGCACTTCCCCAACCCAGACGATATCCTCAACTTCGAACTCACAATTGACCCCGACGAGGGTATGTACAAGGGCGGCCGCTTCAAATTTGACTTCAAGATCAACCAGAATTTCCCACACGACCCGCCAAAAGTCAAGTGCACACAAAAGATCTACCACCCTAACATTGACCTTGAGGGCAACGTCTGCCTGAACATTCTACGAGAAGACTGGAAACCCGTGTTGAACCTGAATGCGGTTGTTGTTGGGTTGCAGGTATGTGGTTCAGGGTTCTTTAGAGCGTGGCTACAACTAACGGGCGCAGTTTCTCTTCCTTGAACCAAACGCTTCAGATCCGTTGAATAAGGAGGCTGCAGAAGACCTCAAGGCGAACCGAGAAGACTTCAAGCGTAACGTGCGCGCGTCGCTGGGTGGTGGCACAGTCAAGGGACAGAGTTTCGACCGCGTACTCAAATGAGACACATGATATATCTGCAGGGCTATCCTACATCCCGCTGCGCAAGTGCCCAGCGCTCTTTCATGGGAGACTATATTGATGAGACACGACATGACATGGGGAGTTTGGTGCAAAGTGAGAGGCGAGAGCAGTTGCAGTCTGAGAAGGATCAAGGGCATGGGCATGTGAAAATGTAGGGGACAGCATGTATATGACATGGCATGTCTAGGAAAGGCGGAACAGCTTTTGGGCGTATGTAGTTGTTCGAAATTTTATACCAATCTGACTGGGAGTTCATGACAAAGACTGTATCATTCTCAACGCACTTGTTGCAATTTTCGTGCGGGAAAACAATGCAGTGGCGTGGCAACAGTGTTTACTTGGGGACATTGCATCACCATGCAGACTTTGTGTGCCGTCAGCTTAGTTCCTTTCCGGATAGAACACGAGAGCTCTGTCTAGCCCACTGCTGCACGGTACCCAAGACAACTACGTGGCTGGCAAACGCTGTACGCAGTAGAGTATGATAACGATAGCACATGCAGCCCCTAGTGAGCACTGTCTATCTTTCCGGTGAAATCATGTGTATGACTGTGTTACGGAGCGGTTCCCACCATATGAAGCGCTGTCGGAGACACGCATCTCTCCCCGAAGACCCCCCACCACCCCTGCTAGCAGCCCCGCACCGGACATATCCCGACGTCTCATTGGCCAACGACGCGAATGAGCGGGTGTCAGTGGTCTGGGGCAGCGATTATCGGCGTGGTCTAAGCTCCAGACTTCGAAATTCAAACTGTGGTCATAGTCGAGCCCCAAAGTTTAAAAGCCATCCATCCCCGCCCAAGATTTCTGACCCCAAGATACCCCAATCCACATACACACACATTCACAATGGCCTCAAGACCCGTCACCCGTGCCCTCCGCCAATCCGCCCGCCAATTGGCGGCTGCTCCAGCCCAGAAGAGGACCTTTGTCTCTGCTCTGAGTGCTGGTGCAAAGAAGGCTGCTCCCCGCGCTGCCGTTACCAGCCAGTTCCAGCAAACTCGTGGTGTCAAGACCATTGACTTTGCCGGTACCAAGGAGACTGTCTACGGTAGGTTTCAATTGGATACACAATACAAGTAAACGATAGCTGACGATGCCAAACAGAGCGTGCCGACTGGCCAAAGGAGAAGCTTTTGGTAAGTCTATTAATATGTCAATTACATTGACTTATCAGCTATGAGAGCTCCAGCTAACAATCAAACCAGGAATACTTCAAGAACGACACCCTCGCCCTCATCGGCTATGGCTCCCAGGGCCACGGCCAGGGTCTCAACATGCGTGACAACGGCCTCAACGTCATCGTCGGTGTACGGAAGAACGGTACTTCATGGAAGGAGGCCGAGCAGGACGGCTGGGTTCCCGGCAAGAACCTCTTCGACATTGACGAGGCCATTGGCAAGGCCACCATTGTCATGAACCTCCTCTCAGATGCCGCTCAATCCGAGACCTGGCCCGCTATCAAGCCCCAGCTTACCAAGGGAAAGGTAAGTCCCGACTTCAAGAATCCAACGAGAATCCATCTAACAGATCCAGACTCTCTACTTCTCCCACGGTTTCTCTCCCGTCTTCAAGGACCTCACCAAGGTCGAGGTTCCCAAGGACATTGACGTCATCCTCGTTGCCCCCAAGGGCTCCGGCCGTACCGTCCGCACTCTTTTCCGTGAGGGCCGTGGTATCAACTCCTCCATTGCCGTCTACCAAGACGTCACCGGCAAGGCCAAGGAGAAGGCTGTCGCCCTCGGTGTTGCCGTCGGTTCCGGATACATGTACGAGACCACCTTCGAGAAGGAGGTCTACTCTGACCTTTACGGCGAGCGTGGTTGCTTGATGGGTGGAATCCACGGCATGTTCCTCGCCCAGTACGAGGTTCTCCGTGAGCGTGGCCACAGCCCATCTGAGGCCTTCAACGAGACCGTTGAGGAGGCTACCCAGTCTCTGTACCCCTTGATCGGTGCCAACGGCATGGACTACATGTACGCCGCCTGCTCCACCACTGCTCGTCGTGGTGCTATCGACTGGAGCAAGCGCTTCAAGGATGCCCTCAAGCCTGTCTTCGATGACCTCTACACCTCCGTCGAGAACGGTACCGAGACCAAGCGCTCTCTCGAGTACAACTCGCAACCCGACTACCGTGAGAAGTACAACCAGGAGCTCAAGGAGATTGACGACCTTGAGATCTGGCGCGCCGGAAAGGCTGTCCGCTCTCTCCGCCCCGAGAACGCCAAGTAAACAGCTTGGTTTGTTGAGGAGCCATGTCAGCGGGTAGAATAGAGTGTTATTGTGTAGATATTTATGTCTTATGTATGATCATGGAATATTACGGCGTCGGTTGTGGTCCTTTGGTTATAGGACCGGGAATTCTTTTCCATCAAAAGAGAGGAAAGGGAAAAGGGAAAAGGAAAAAAGGAAGCTTAGTCTGAAGGAAAAGCGAATATGATACCTTTTACACGACCACTTTTGTTTCTCTTTCTGTTCATGTGTGTGTTTTTGTCTTTTGGTATGAAATGAAGTGTTGTTGACAAGCTAGTATGCCGTTATCTCCCTTGGCAACAACAACCTACATAACAAGCCCAGCCAAGCCCAAAGAAAAGAAGTGCCAAACTCGCGTATGGTAATCAGGCTTAATCCCACCACCACCACTACCAACACACGGAACTTGCCGTACTTACAATTTGTACGAATCCGTACTCATCTTGCGAAGCCACCATGTATACAATCCCACACATATTTATCATTCCCACCATTCCTTCGTCCCTCTACTACGAACCGGAAATAAAGAAGCCACAATATACTACATTAAACCAGCACCACTCCCTCCAATCGCGCACCAACGTTGGTTTTGTAAACACACTAACAGTGCAGGAAGGATTGGACCCGAGTTTCAGCACTTTTTTATCTTTATCTTTGTTGGCACGATAAAGGTGCACGTGGTGAATCAACTTGCAGCTGCAAATACTATAGTGAGGAAGCGGATTGATTGATTGTATCTGTTATCGTGTTGAGTATCTACAGTACCTCCGCGCACGGGCCAATAGGCGGTGACGACGCCTTTGCCAGT